>NC_061065.1:11890294-12011293 GCF_021917145.1 Hypomesus transpacificus | reverse complement strand
AACCTGTCTGGACATCAGAGGATCCATAGGAGCTCTCTTTGGTCTTCTTCCTGTTTCAGACAAAAACACCAGATTGAGCTACAGGGACAGCCAGAAGTGTGTGTGTGTGTGTATGTGTGTGTGTCACTTACTTCTGCAGCATTTTGCACACACACACCCCGGTCAATAACAGCACCACAGATAAGACCGTAGGAACGATGATGATGACCAGTTTCACTGAGGAGAGAGAGGAGAGAATGTGTCAGCTGGTACCATCACACACACACACGCACACACACACACACCTACCTAGGTCTGCATGGGAGGGAACAGGCTCAGTCATCTCTTGGTCTACCATTGGTGGCTTGGGCTTGGTTGGCATGGTCTCCAACGTCACCTGGGACGACACGTTGACTGAAGAGGGGAGGGGGGAGGGGTTAACACCCCAAACATCAAAGAGCACCTGACACTATCCTACTTCCCCACAATGTTGAATAGTTCTGCATTCACTGGAAAGGTGACGTTCCTTGTCACAGGCTTATACAGTGTTGTTTGTTTTTCAATACTTCCCCTTTCCCTCGATACCAACATGTGTAACTGCTGTTACAGGAATGGTCAACCTCTCACACTTACAGTACCAGTCAAAAGTTTGGACTTATTGAAATGTATCCAAACTTTGTGCCTGGTACTGTATGTTCAGTTTGGTCGTGGTGCGCCGGAAGTCGGGTCATGGTCAGAGTGTGGTCCTGGTTACGGCTGGGAGTACGGTCGGGTCAGGGTGTGACGTGGTCGGGTCAGGGTGTGACGTGGTCGGGTCAGGGTCGGGGTGTGACGTGGTCGGGTCAGGGTCGGGGTGTGACGTGGTCGGGTCAGGGTGTGACGTGGTCGGGTAAGGGTCAGGGTGTGACGTGGTCGGGTCAGGGTCGGGGTGTGACGTGGTCGGGTCAGGGTCAGGGTGTGACGTGGTCGGGTCAGGGTCGGGGTGTGACGTGGTCGGGTCAGGGTGTGACGTGGTCGGGTCAGGGTGTGACGTGGTCGGGTCAGGGTCGGGGTGTGACGTGGTCGGGTCAGGGTGTGACGTGGTCGGGTCAGGGTCGGGGTGTGACGTGGTCGGGTCAGGGTCGGGGTGTGACGTGGTCGGGTCAGGGTGTGACGTGGTCGGGTCAGGGTCAGGGTGTGACGTGGTCGGGTCAGGGTCGGGGTGTGACGTGGTCGGGTCAGGGTGTGACGTGGTCGGGTCAGGGTGTGACGTGGTCGGGTCAGGGTCGGGGTGTGACGTGGTCGGGTCAGGGTGTGACGTGGTCGGGTCAGGGTCAGGGTGTGACGTGGTCGGGTCAGGGTGTGACGTGGTCGGGTCAGGGTCGGGGTGTGACGTGGTCGGGTCAGGGTGTGACGTGGTCGGGTCAGGGTCGGGGTGTGACGTGGTCGGGTCAGGGTCGGGGTGTGACGTGGTCGGGTCAGGGTGTGACGTGGTCGGGTCAGGGTCAGGGTGTGACGTGGTCGGGTCAGGGTCGGGGTGTGACGTGGTCGGGTCAGGGTGTGACGTGGTCGGGTTGGGGTGTGACGTGGTCGGGTTGGGGTGTGACGTGGTCGGGTCAGGGTCGGGGTGTGACGTGGTCGGGTCAGGGTCGGGGTGTGACGTGGTCGGGTCAGGGTCGGGGTGTGACGTGGTCGGGTCAGGGTCAGGGTGTGACGTGGTCGGGTCAGGGTCGGGGTGTGACGTGGTCGGGTCAGGGTGTGACGTGGTCGGGTCAGGGTCGGGGTGTGACGTGGTCGGGTCAGGGTGTGACGTGGTCGGGTCAGGGTCGGGGTGTGACGTGGTCGGGTCAGGGTGTGACGTGGTCGGGTCAGGGTCGGGGTGTGACGTGGTCGGGTCAGGGTCGGGGTGTGACGTGGTCGGGTCAGGGTGTGACGTGGTCGGGTCAGGGTCAGGGTGTGACGTGGTCGGGTCAGGGTCGGGGTGTGACGTAGTCGGGTCAGGGTGTGACGTGGTCGGGTCAGGGTGTGACGTGGTCGGGTCAGGGTCAGGGTGTGACGTGGTCGGGTCAGGGTGTGACGTGTTCGGGTCAGGGTCGGGGTGTGACGTGGTCGGGTCAGGGTGTGACGTGGTCGGGTCAGGGTCGGGGTGTGACGTGGTCGGGTCAGGGTCGGGGTGTGACGTGGTCGGGTCAGGGTGTGACGTGGTCGGGTTGGGGTGTGACGTGGTCGGGTTGGGGTGTGACGTGGTCGGGTCAGGGTGTGACGTGGTCGGGTCAGGGTCGGGGTGTGACGTGGTCGGGTCAGGGTCGGGGTGTGACGTGGTCGGGTCAGGGTCGGGAGAGGACGTACCTCCGAGGTGCGTGCAGCCCTGCAGCTCCACCGCCATGGCGAGGCGCTGGTGCCAGGTGAGGGGGACGAGGCGCAGGGAGCGCGTCACGATGGCCGGGTGCAGGCTGGTCCTGGTGTCGTGGACGCTATCCTGGTTCCCCTCCAACACCTGAAGGAGGGCGAGGGGGCGGACGGGGGTTAGAATGCGACACCAAATACGCTTCGAAAAGGGGGCTCGAAGTCTGTGGGGGCGAGGGGGATCCGGACGAGGAGGTCACCGTGAAGTCGGAGCTGCTGTTCTGTGTGTAGGTTCTCCAGCGGTTCTTCTCCTTGTACAGCACCTTGTAGCTCCTGACGTGGCCAGACGTGGAACCGCTGGTGATGATCCCTGCGAGAGCCAATCAGAATCGACGGGACATCAGTTGTCGACACGACGCTAACAGGAGTGTCCCTGGAGCTAACAGGCAGGTTGAATATCAAAGCCTTCAGAAACAATGGCCACCGTGCTTTAACGATCCGTAATCCTCCAGGGAACCAAATAAATCTGGGCCTAAAGAGGATTTGGTATCTTATTGGTCCCTGGCCTTGCACATGATTAGAGCTCTCAGTTCACAGTTGTTTACACGAGTCTCATTGGTTGGGATCAGAGTCCCGGAGGGGGCATGGCGGGCGGAGGGGGGGCGTGGTGATGGATGACTGGGTCACCCCGAGGTTTCACAACAAACATGTGCCAACCACAATAGAGCTTTCTTCTCAACACATCACATTCTCATAGCATCCTTGTTCCCTCCGTAACCATGAATGACCGCGTTTGGCCACAAAGGCGGCCATTCTCTGATGGAGCCATGCAGCATGTCTAGGAGGCAGTGTGGAGTCAGTGTAGAGTAAGAAATTACAGTGTGGAGTCAGGGAGGCAGAGTGGAGTCAGGGAGGGCAGAGTGGAGTCACGGAGGGCAGAGTGGAGTCAGGAAGGGCAGAGAGGAGTCAGGGAAGGCAGAGTGGAGTCAGGGAAGGCAGAGTGGAGTCAGGGAAGGCAGAGTGGAGTCAGGGAGGGCAGAGTGGAGTCAGGGAAGGCAGAGTGGAGTCAGGGAAGGCAGAGTGGAGTCAGGGAGGGCAGAATGGAGTCTGACAAGACCCTGAGCAGCTCCTGTATTGAAGCCGAGCCCATGGGAAGCATCCTCACAACAGGAAGACAGAGGACACGTTGTGTCTGTCGACACTGGAGTCAGGGGAGACGCTGGAGGCTCGGTGGCATCCAAGCTGGAGGAACCACAGTCTGTGTGTGTGTGTGTGTAAGCTTCTATATTTGAACCAAAACTCTCCATTCGCTGATCTCCAGTGTGAAACGACATTCCCGGTCAAACCAAAACAAGCTAAAGCTCCCCCAATCCTCAGCAGAGGAGTGTGAGGTGAGGACAGAGGGAATAGGGAACAAGCGAGGCAAACAAGCACGTGAACCTAGAAAGGGAACCGGGGCAAGGGAACAAGCAGAGGAAACCTTCTCTCACCCGTGATCTTCTTCTTCTCTCCCAGGTCCATCTGGAGCCACGGCAGACTGTTGTTGTCCTCCCCTGCCCCCCAGGGGCGCCCCCTCAAGGCCCCCACTCCTCCAGCCCTCCCCGAGGGCTCCGGGGCCTCCACCCCGGAGGAGTCGCTGCTCTCATTGGCTGTCCGGTCCTGCGTCTGTCCAGGCTCCGCCTCCTTGTGCCAGCGCGAGCTGAAGGTACGGGAGACAGGGCGCAGCACCGAACCGTTCCTACAGTCTGAGGAGAGAGAGAGAGAGAGAGAGAGAGAGAGAGAGAGAGAGAGAGAGAGAGAGAGAGAGAGAGAGAGAGAGAGAGAGAGAGAGGAGAGGGAGAGGGGAAGAGAGGAAGAGAGAGAGCGGGAGAGCGGGAGAGCGAGGGGGGAAGAGAGAGAGCGGGAGAGAGAGAGAGAGAGAGAGAGAGAGAGAGAGAGGGGGGGAAGAGAGGGGGAAGAGAGGGGGAAGAGAGGGGAGAGCGAGAGAAAAAGAGAGAATAGAAAGTCATGTTTAGTTAGCATCGTTGCTGGTGTTCAGGCCTGGTGGGCTAGTGGTAGTAATCCATGTTTGTACTCCATACAGAGAACCAGATAAGATAGAAAGACAGTCATGGCTGTCTGTCACCAAGAACTACTGCTGCATTGGGAGCCAAGATGGAGATCAAACAGTTCTACTGAACTTTGCGCCATTGGGGGGGGGGGGGGGGGGGGGGGGGGTGAGGGGGAGAGGTTACGGAAGTGCCACGACCAGAGGCAGGAACGTGAAGAGAACCGTGATTTGAATGTGTTTGAAGGCTCTGCTCATAGTTCTCTAACTATCTGGAGAGTGGAAGAAAATGCCGATTTTGAATGAGCTGTTCTGCGTTTGAATAGAGAGGAAGTCGGGAAGATTAAAGCCCAACTGTAAACTCAATCAAAGCGCTGGTGAGGAAGGAGGGATTAAGGGAGGGGTAAATACCGCTTCTCTCCTTTATGTCGGCGTCAAATCAACCTAATGGAAAGCATGTGGAAGCCATAACTCCGCCACTTATGGCTTTGTGTGGTGTGCGTGCTGGACAACAACAGAGGAGACGTCTTAAAAACCCCACATCTGCCCTGCTTAACTGGAGTCATATGGCTGTTAGAGCAGCACGGAACACTCCTAGGCTGTGTCAAAGATTTCACCCAGCCACCCCTCCCCTCTCCCCGTCATTGTCCCACCCGCTTCCTCTGAGGAGTCCCGTTGTCACAGCAGTCATGGGACCTGACTCAACCCTCTGTCATAGGCCGTACCTACTACACCTAAAGATACGGTTGAGGCCCATGTGACTCGTCGATGACTCCCGTAGGAGAGAGTCCTGTGACAATGTAGGTGCTTGAGACTCGGGGGAGGGGGCTGTTTGGGATGGTTGCTCTGTGTACGGCTCGATGTCTTCGCGCCTTCTGGCACCGCCGCCTACACTCTGCCGAGGCCATTGTTGCCTGGGATGGGATTCCCTTGTGACCGCTGTCACGCCTCGTGTGGTTAACAAAGGAGGAAGGCGGGAGGACAAACAGGAAACCCTGAAGTGACGCTCTGCGACTGTTTTGGAGATGACGCGTCAAGAATGCTGGTCCACTGGAGAACAGCATACAAAGCCTGTTGGAGCCTTTGTTCCTTTGGGAGAGACACCTCGTGCTCGGTCGCGAAGCGAGTCGTCCACGTTTGCAGACATTTGACGACATTAGATTTGCCTATGGAAGCCCCGGCGCTCGTCTCGTGTTTCAACAAATAAAACGAGCAGACTGGATGACAGACTGCATGCAAGGTCAGGTCAAGTCAATGGAAAAGGATGTTGGTCTAATCTGGAACCCCACTATGGAGTGGAGTCAGATGGCTGAGCGGTTAGGGAGTCGGGCTAGTCATCTGAAGGCTGCCAGTTCGATTCCCGACCGTGCCAAATGACGTTGTGTCCTTGGGCAAGGCACTTCACCCTACTTGCCTCGGGGGAATGTCCCTGTACTTACTGTAAGTCGCTCTGGATAAGAGCGTCAGCTAAATGACTAAATGTGAACACCAGTGATTAGTCAAAGACTAGATGTCCTGTACAAGTGCATTTTGACTATCTTTGCCATGAGGGGGGCGAGCTGAACATGTTATGGGAGTGTTCCTCGAGGGTGTGTGTGTGTGTGTCAGAATCAGCTTTATTTGCCATGTAAGTTCACACAAACAAGGAATTGACTGTGGCAGGAAGGTGCACACGATAAACATATAAGAATCTAAAATATAAAATGTTTTAAAAAGTACAACAGTGTGTGTGTGTGGGTGAGCCTGTCTATACAGGTACACGTTGACAACAGTTCAACCACATAGGAGAGATGTGATAAGAAAGAACGTGTGGGCAGGGGGGGGGATTCAACTTTCCATTTGTCTTCAACCGTTTCTAACGTACAGTGCACCCTGCTTGGCAACTTGTTGACTGTGAATAACGACTTTCCAAGCATTTTGATTTGATGAACTAAACAAAGCCAGGCAGTGTTTTAACCGGGGCTAGGAGAGCAGCCAATGCTCGGTCTAATGAAATAACAGGAGAATAGAGAACATTCGGGGTGAGGGACAGATATCTGGCCACACACACAGAGACACACAGAGAGAGCATTAGAGCAAGACTAATGATCCTCTTACCATCAGTGACGAAGGTGAAGAGAACGTCAGACAAAGAGCCACTGAAAGAGAAGAGAGGAGAGAGAGATATCAATCAGTGCTGGCCTTTCAGTTTCCGTGTCCACAGTTCCTGAAATAAACGACGTGGTGCCATTGTGGAGGAACACAGAAGGACAGGCATTGTGATCTCAGCGGAACGGTTCCCCCTCTCCCTCCCCCCCCCCCTCCCCCCCTCCCTCCCTCCCCCCCTCCCTCCCTCCTCCTCCCCTCCTCCCCCCCTCCCTCCTCCCCCCCTCCTCCCCTGCCCTGTTGATGGGGGGGGGGGGATGATGGAAATAGAGCGGTTGTGTGAACACCAGTATTCTGGCATGCCCTCCCCCCCCACCCACCCACCCCAGCAGGACCACACGGGAGTGGAACGGACACACACACACACCTCAGCTTCCCCTCATGCTCCTGTAACCCTGCATCATCTAGCCTCCTTCTCTCATCGCCATCATCATCGTCATCTCCTCCTCTCATCTCTTTATCACCCCCCCCCCCCCCTCACCCCCCCCCGCTCCTGTCATCCTCTCTGATCACCCCCCCCCTCCCTCTCATCTTCACACGCCTCCTAGATTTGGGGGTTTAGGAAGCGCCTCCCACATCAGACGTGGTTGTTAACTTTATATCCCACAATTAAAGAGAGTGTGGCGACGGCGTGGAGTACTTTTACCTCCTGAACCCCCCCCCCCCCACACACACCCACAAAAGATCAAACGTATTTGAGCGGGCGCCCGACTTTCACCTTCAGCCGCTACGTCAGACGGCTTTCATGTATCTGGTGATGGTGGTGGGAGGGGGGGGGGACCTCTGCTGCCTATGGGGGGGGGGCGTGGGAGGGAGGGGGTGGGAAGTGGCGACGGACGTGTCGCGACAGCGCCGCTCGTACCTCATCCAGCGCCTCCTGGGAGCATTATGCACATTCCCCACGCTCGAGACGGCGTGCGCTGCTCCGAGGCGCCGTCAAGTTCTCTGACACGGCCCCCGGTATTCTGCCATGCCCCCCCCCCCCCCCCCCCCCCCGCCAGGGAGGGGTCGAGGTAGGGAAGGGGGGGCAGGGGGAACATTGCCGAGGAGACAGGGAGGGGCAGAGGGTTGCTGGGGGGGAGATGGGGACAGGATGAGAGAGAGAGAGACAGAGAGAGAGAGTGGTTGGCGAGGGAGGAGAGAGACAGGGGGGATGAACAGAAGGAAAGAAAGGATGGACAAACAGACAGAGGGAGGGAGGGAGTGACAGAACTTGGACCGCAGAGAGGACCAAACTACATCAGCTAAACACAGGGCTGGCGGAGCCCTCCATTTCAGAGCTCTGTTCGGACGTGTCCTGAGAAATCAAGTGAATTTGAAGCTCTCACGCATGAGAGCGCTCCACTGCTTTGAGCCTTGTGTGTGTCTCCGTCTTCCCCGAAATATGGTTTGATGTTATCAGTTCCGAGCGAGAGATATTGGCCTTGGGCATTTAAGCGCGCGCAAAATAAAAAACATCTCCACACCAACCTGGCAACCCTGAGGGCTCTCATCCCCACCCCTCCCCCCCCCTTCTGGTACTGTGGAGATTAGCTCCCCTGCAGACGAGACATGAACATGTTTGCAGAGTGATCGATCGGCGAACGCCGCGTCTATACCGCGTCAAGGAGGGTCAATCAATAAAGGGGTCGTTGGTGTAACCGGAGCTTTGAAATGTCGCAAAATGTCCCCCATCGCATTTTGTGTGAATGGATCCGGACGCCATGTGCGACCGTTCAGACTCACAAACCTTCCATACATGTGCCTGACTAATCTAATCAGCCCAGTATGAATCATTCATCACTGGTGATTAAACCCTTACCCTCCCCCTCCCTCTTCTAAACCCCCCCCCTCCCCCCCCACCCCCCCAGGATATTTGAGGGAAGTGTGCCTCATTCAAGTTTTAATCTAATATTGTCAGGATTTTATTATGTGCCACATTCTAATATAATAATGTAATAAAACAGGGACATAATACGCATGATATGCTTCTTAATGACCAGAGACGGACGAGTCAGTTATTCTCTTCCTCTTTCTTCTCGGCCCCATCCCCCTCTCCTCTCCCAGATAACAGCAGTCAGAAGTCAGACAAACCAGGTCTGGCGTTAGCGAGAAGCTAGCTCGCCCCTCCACAGAGACGAATGGAGCAATGCTACGCCTCCGTTAGCTTCTTCTGGCATCGTGTCAAACTCTTAACAACATACCGGACAGGCCAAACCAAGGTTAGGGTTCGACCATAGAAACAACCCACGACCGACACGAGAGAATGAACTGACCCCGAGGAGGACAAGATGGCGCGAGGTAGATTGAAAACCTAACCGTCCCTCCTAACCAGGACAGAAATAAGGGTGAAGTTTGGACCTGAAGCGATTGGCCTGTACTTACTCCTTGGACTGGATCCCATTGGCTCTGATGGCAGGGTAATGACTCAGGCCTTTGCGGGTCTCCACGTTGACCCATCCTCCCTGCTCATCCTGGATGACCCCTGCATGGAGCGCTGCCTTACACAGCACTGACGTCTGGGGGGAGGAGAGAGAGGGAGGGAGCAGGGAGGGAGGGAGGGAGGACACCCACAGAAAGAAAGAGGAAGGGAGAGAAAAAGAAAAAGAAAGAAAGGCGAGAAAGAAAGAATGGGAGATAGAGAGAAATAGGAGGAAAGATGTATATATTGAGCCCTTAACGTTGATTATCAAGCTCAGACCAACAACTGCAGCTACTGGAAGTTCACACACACACACGTCCGAGTCTCTATACATATTACAGTAACCCCCCCTGCCCAGGTGCCCACACACACACACACACACACACACACACACACACACACACAAAGTCAGCTACTTCCCTGTTCTTAGGGGTCATGATAACAAGTGAATAAAACAAGTCTGTTCCTCCTCAATTAAAGCTTTTCTTTCAGCATGGATCATCTGCTCTACAAACCGCCGTCCCGACGGACCATTAGCAACAAGACTTCCTAATGAGACGACAGTGTTGCCACTTCAAACAGGTGTTGTAGCGCGCATGTTTTACGCCCCAAACCAACAAACGGTTTTTGGACGGTTGGTCTAATTTGACATCTTTTATTGACGGTGTTCAGAGAGCGGATTATCACCTTCTGTCACCGTAGCTTCATCTCCTACTTATCTAGGCCAACCATTCATCCCTCCCTAGCCCACCCACCCAAGCCAACTGGTACAATGGCCAATCTGGCCTAATCAATCGCAGGGACAAGGACTGTTGAGGCTGAGGCTGAGTGAGGGAGTGTGGAGGCTGAGGCAGAGGCTGGGTGAGGGAGTGTGGAGGCTGAGGCAGAGGCTGGGTGAGGGAGTGTGGAGGCTGAGGCAGAGGCTGAGTGAGGGAGTGTGGAGGCTGAGGCAGAGGCTGAGTGAGGGAGTGTGGAGGCTGAGGCAGAGGCTGGGTGAGTTGAGTCACCCCCCCCCCCCCCCCCCCATCCCCCCCTGCTGGGCTGCCTGTAAGCCTGGGGAAACTGTTATTGTTGTTCTTGCCGTCACACTGTCAATAGACATGATCACTCCCCAGAGGGGAGCAAGGGAGGGAGAAAGGGAGGGAAGAGAGGTAGAGGGAGAGAGGCAGAGGGAGGGGAGAGAGGCAGAGGGAGGGGGGAGAGGCAGAGGGAGGGGAGAGGCAGAGGGAGGGGAGAGAGGTAGGGGGAGAGAGGCAGAGGGAGGGGAGAGAGGTAGAGGGAGAGAGGCAGAGGGAGAGAGGCAGAGGGAGGGATGTAGGGAGGGAGGGAGTGCCGGACCTAAGGAGGTTATATAATTACTGGACCTCAAAAGAGCCCTAGAAACTACCCTTCCCCCAGGCCTTCCCCCCCAGTAATCCCCCCCCCTCCCCAGCCCCCCTGGCTAGACCAGAGCAACAGACTAGAGCTTCAGATAGTGGCTCCCTGTCAATGACTGAGTGTTTTGGATTGATTGGGATTGATTTTGATTAACTTTTAATGCTGGCGGAGCCTGCTTAAACTCAGTCTGTCCCATCGTTCTTTTGAAAAATGAAGTATGCCTAAAGTAGGTGAAATGATCCCTAGATGCTCTGCTGTGTTGGTGTTCCTGAACAGCCTGAGTGGCCCTGAGCCCAAAACATCAGTGGCTGGAATGTTCTAGAAGATTACGTCTTCCAACCCACTATGCTGACACACTGAAAAACACAGGGAAAATCCTCCTCTTCCGAAACTCGGTTAGCAAACCAGAACAAAAAAACCCTCACACACGCACACACACTCTCAGCCTGAGGCTTGACTAACTCTGTGATGTAACCTACTAAACAAGAACACACTGTACATATTAAAAGATTACACACAATCCTTTACAACTGGCAGTGTGTGTGTTTGTGTGTGTTGTGACCAAAGAGCAACTTGCCTTTTAGAACCCCCCCCCCCCCTTTACAATAGAACCCAAGTGTGGTGATGATGATGACGAGGAGAACGATGCAATGTCACTTACATGTCTGTACCCCTGAGATATGTCCCCAGACACGTCCCCCCGCCACACCTAGACATCCTGCCGGGCAGTACTTCCTGTTTGGGTAGACAACAATAGAACAACAATCGGTTGAGAGGGAAGCCTCTTCCTGTCAGGTGACCCATCCCTGCAGGTGCAGACAGCAGGCCTGATCTGGTCCCACTACAGAGGAACGGAAAAGACCAGAAGGTCTAGAGGACCCTGGTCTCAGGTGTGGTCCTACCAGAAGATCACTCTTGGGGCCTCCTAGGGACCATACTGGGCTCTGAATCCACAAAAATCCATCATCTCCCCTAATCGATAACGTGATTTTCGGAACATTAGCTAAAGAGGGTCCACTATTTCTGTCCTTGAAACGCGCTCCCGTACCATCAGCTAGACCCTCAGGATCCTGCTTTGGGCTCCACAGAGCCTAGCCCTGGCATTGGACGAGCTCATCTCGTCGACATGAAGACTTGCTAACTTGGGGCACCCTGGTGGCTCACCGGGTACAGCTATTGCAGAGTGGCTGAGGCTTTACACCTCTCTCTCTCTCCTCTGCTTTTCCTGTCTACTGAAAACTGTCCCTTTCCAATAAAGCATAAAAGTGACATACATCTGAAAGAGTCAAAAGGACTTGTTAACTTGTTGGCAACTTGGTGGGCCTCAGTACGACTCCAGTTCCGTACCTGTACTTGGAGGCATGGAAATGGCTGCCTTTGTCCAAGCATGTCAGTAGATCTGAAAGGGAGAGAGGATGGGGGTGGAGGGGAGACACAGGGGAGAGAGACAATGAGGGTTAAAAATACTGTACCCCAGAGAGAGGAAAGGGAAGAATAAGAAGAGTGAATGAGTGACGGAGAGAGAGTGTGAGTGAGAGTGTGTGTGTGTGAGAGAGAGAGAGAGAGAGAGAGAGAGAGAGAGAGAGAGAGAGAGAGAGAGAGAGAGAGAGAGAGAGAGAGAGAGAGAGAGAGAGACAGTGGCTTCAGGAAGTGGGACCCCAGCAGGAGCACAACAACAGGACATGAGCATCACAACAGGAAGTCTACCCCTCCTTCCCTGGGGAACCAGCATTCGAAGAGGAGAGAGAACAGAGAGAGACTACGGTAGGCTAGTTTGTGTGTGCGTGTGTGTGGTTGTGAGTGTGTTAGTGTGTGTGAGACAGAGAGAGTCCCAGACCTTTGGGGTCTCCTGTGTAGTAGGAGAGCAGAAACCCTCGTCCAGACAGGTGCTGTCCGCTCTGGAACTGGACCGTGACGTGACTGGAAGCGGTCAGGATCTCTCTGGGGTTGGAGCGCAGGTTGCCGCAGTACTTCTGTCCTCCTGTAGGGTCTAAGCACAGAGAAGCCCAGAACTGACATGTGCTTCTGACCTGGGAGGCTCCAGGGACTCGGAGCTGTACAGGAGCTGTGTGGTGGATGTCGCTAAGCTAGCTAACACCTCGAACACAGCAAACACAGCCAACACCTCATGTAATGGCACGTTATGGCTCTAACGCTGCTAACATCTATAACACAGCTCACAACTGTAACATAGCTAACACCTGTTATACCACTAACATATAGAGCTCTAACACAGCTTACATCTTTAACATAGCTAACACCTGTTATACCACTAGCATAAAGCTCTAACACAGCTAACGACTGTAACATAGCTAACATAGCTAACAACTGTAACATAGCTAACACCTGTTATACCACTAGCATAGAGCTCTAACACAGCTAACATCTGTAACACAGCTAACATCTACAACATCGCTAACACCTCTCGCCCAACAGGCTTCAGTTTGGAGGGTTAAGACAGCCCCGAACCTGGCCTGCCTTTAGCTTAAGAGAGCTACGGCCACATTTCCCAAAACGGCCAACTCACCATGCTCCCCTCCGTAGCCCATCTTGACGACCCGGAGGAAGTCCCCCTCGCAGCCGGTGGACCAGGACTCCACGTCCAGGTCGGCCAGCGCCAGGACCAGGCTGGAGCCCTCCGGCGCCCGGATGCGCCACTCGCACCAGGAGTGGTTGGGGTAGGTCCCAGGGTAGTTCCTGGACGACAGCACGCCACTGTCTGGGCCCAGCACCGCGTGGCCACACCCGTCATCTGGGGGACAGACGAGGAATGAGAGAGCGAGGGATAGAGAGAGTGAGGAATAGATTAGAGAGAAACAGGGAGAGACTTGAGGTTTATAATGGCATTCTGTCATTCTAGAGCAGTGGTTCCCTGATCGAGGGAACTACAACATTGGGCCCTGGACACAATGCTTGCTGTTCTAGGGGTTATCAACCAATGTTAAAGGAGAATACGAACAGCACCCTCTCTATAAGTATTAACGCTGGGTGGAAAACATGTTCAGACAAGTCTGGACCAAACGTTCTGCAACTACAGCATGTTGACATTGCCCAGGGGCTGTTGATGGGAAACTTTAATGCTTGATACCTCAAAGTTGTGCCGTCTGAACTAAGTTTTCAACATGCCTGTCTTATTTACTTGCTGCATGTGTTAAAGCCAGTTACGGGTAGTTTATCTATCTAGTTGTTGTGTAAGCTGTTTCAGCGAACGCAAAACCTCTGTGTAGAAGATGTGGAATTCATTGCCTCATTAAAGAACTGGTCGTGTTGTGTGCGTGTGTTGCCATGGAGGTTCCCATGGTGTTCTGATAACACCTGTGTGTGTACTGTGTGGGTCTGTCTGTGAATGTGTACGAGTGTGTCATGAGGTTCCCAGGGTGTGGTATTCACACCTGTGACAGATGCATTAACAGGCCTTTCTGGACCTCACAGCAGCTGAAGATCCCTACTTCTCTCTCCTTCTCGCTCACACACACACACGCACACACACACACGCACACACACACGCACACACAGAACTAGCTACAACTACATACCCAGTCCTTCCCAGTTCAATAACCTCACTGAAACTCTCTAGAACCTTCACTTCAGCTGGCCCTGAGACCACAGACCAGAGTAGAAAATGAGATGGCAGCGAGAGAGTGACACACACACACACACACAGACAAACTAAGACACACACACATGCGCACAAAGTTGCCTTTGTGGTCCGAAATAGGGGGCTAAACTCAGACCAGATGCGAGGTGGGACCGGAAAAAAAAGGAGCACGCCAGAGAAACATCAACAGGAAGTGACGTCGCTACCCACCATGGGGGCGAAGGTAATAAGCATGATGACATCATTCACACATCGGTAAGCTATGGTAGTATTGGACCCACTTACACACACATCAGTTCATGTCAGAGACGGGCTGACTGACTGTGTGGGACCCACAGAGGGCGAGCTGAGCAGGCTGGACATGGAGAACAATGATGGGTTTAGCGGTGCTTGGTGGAGTCCCAACCCTTGTCACAGGAGGTGAAGATGTGGACTTGACCGATTCCAGGTCATGTTCCCAAAAGCAGCCTTGGCCAACCACAAACAGGCGCTGGTCAGCGTGTAGTCATTCATTGGCTGGTGGCTAGGCCACATGGCCGTGGCACGACAAATATGGGGCTAGTTTACAACTAGGCTAACACTCCATTTAGACAGAAAGACCCACGAATGAGCAGGCCGACAGACAGAGACAGACAGACATAGACACACTGGTTCCCTAAACTGTTCAGCACACCAATAGGGCTGTCGCGTGATGTTGAGCACGTGGACCATTGTTTGAACCGTGCATGACCCATCCAATTAGGTTAGAGGAGCATCAAATCCTCCTGCCTCGTTACTGTCTACCACACTGACTCACACGCAGCTCGTGCCCTGGGAAGGTTCGACCTCTATAGTGAGTGGGTCTTAATGTGTGTGTGTGTGTGTGTGTGTGTGTGTGTGTGTGTGTGTGTGTGTGTGTGTGTGTGTGTGTGTGTGTGTGTGTGTGTATGTGTGTTAAGGCATGCGTGGTGGTGCTCCAGGGGTATTGTTGAGAGGAGTTCCCTTGGTTCAGAGACAATGCCTCAGCAGCTTAGCCACAAAAACCTGCTCCGCTTCTCCCTTTTAGTCTCTCTGTCAGGCTGAGGCGCCTGGGGGAGGCTGGGGAGGGGGGGGCAGAGGCTAGGGAGGGCTAGGGGAAGCTATGAGAGGCTGGGGAAGGCTAGGGGAGACAAGGAAAAGTTGGAGGCTAGGATAAGCTAGGAGAGGCCAGGGGAAGAGTGGTTTGGGATACTTAGAAGCAGATGATTGTAAGTGTCTGGGTGGATATGCTGGGAGTGGAAAAACTTGAGGTTGAGAGAGGCTGGGTGGGGGCTGGGGGAGGATGTGTACTGTATTTAAGCTAGATATGAGTACAGTACACTATGTATCTATGAAATTGTGTGTCAGCAGAATAGATTATAGGATCTATGCAAATATAACAGGATACTGATAATGACTCAATGTTTAAGAGAACATTGTTATCAGAAACGGACCTATCCAACATGACACCACTAAAAGCCAACTGGCTTTTCTCCAACACAGTAACTGCCAACTTAAAGTAATGTCAACATATAGGCCTAAACACACACACACACACTCACACACACCAAAGCTTGTCATGAATGCTGTAACAGCACCTTATGCTACTTTTGTAGCTTACTTGTACTGAGTGGTGTAGTAAGTGGAATTTGTGTTAGAGGATGCTACCAGTGTGTTATAGCATAGGTTCGAGTTAAACAAGAATTGGGCTATATACGTTTCAAATAGATATTAAGCCGACAGTAGGCCATTTGTTGCAATATGCTGCATTTAACTCCAATAGCAGGTTACTATAACAAGAACGCTCCAAGCTAGCTGAACATGCCACACAATGCGTTAACCCCTCATCTGCCGTCATGTTGAGCAAACTCAGCAAGCAAGCGATCAGGGTTTACAAATCTACAAAACTACAGAACAAGGACATTGCATTTTCCTCAACATATCCAACTTCATCTGAATGCTACATATAGCACACACACTAAAGATGGTAGCGCATTTCTGTCCTAAATACACAGTCGCTTACCGAGGTTTTCACCGAACGCTGAAAGTATCCACAAAACTACAAAGAATCCATTAAGTTTTTCGTTTCCCGACATCTCAGTAGCAGTCCAGGGAAACACAACGAAAGTTTTTAAGTGGGTGCATTTGCTTCGTCTTCACTTGGTCCTACACATTTCGTAATTACTGAAACTGCAGCAGCGCGCTCCGTGTTTCTCTCTCCCTCGGTCTCTCTCCGCCTCGCTCTCTCCCAATTCCTTGAATGAACTCTTCCGTGTTTCATCCAAAGGCGGCACCCAGTGGTCACCCGACCAGTCTGACTACTTTGCCATAGACGTGCGTGCGTGTGTGCGTGTTTCCTTACTTTTCGTTAATACTAAATGTTTTGGGGGTTAGAGATATCGTGCCAATAGTTTAGGCCGTAGGTGAGTCTTTTAAACCTTTCTTCAAATCGCACCTTTGGATGGCAACGCTTAGGCCTATACGTTTCCTATTTGCTATTATTGGGCCGTGCTATTTGACAGTGTTGATCTGATTAAAGTATGACCAGTGGAACAAAAGGGCAATCATTTTAATCCGTCACCACGTGCAGTCCAACCCACTCCTCACTCTTAAGATTATTGTTTTAGCCAAATAGTAAGTTGTCCTTTCAGTTCACTTGTATTTATCACTGATTGATACTGTGTTATAAATCAGACTGTGATAAGCCTATAGCACCGAGCAAGCACAGGTCTTCATCAAACTCCTGTCTCACACGTCATGAACCATCACGTTTCATCATTCTGACAATGCTCTGTTGGAGCAATGGATAAAACTGTCGACCAGTCAACTAGTCAGTCAGTGATTGAGTACGCCAATCAATCAGTCTTCTTTAGTATCAGTGACATCCACTTTGATATACTTTGTTTATAATTTCTTGATCACAAGGTACTGTACTACTTTGTCCTGTTGTTTGAAACAATAGAGCTATATCGCCCTCTACTGGCTATATGGTGAAAGGCTTGTAAAATCGTTGCCTATCTACTCCATTGACACCAAAAGTGTGGTGAGGCCAAGGTCAACTGAAATTCCCTGAACTCAAAAGTGAAAAATGATTGTGTGATACACACAAGATGTGTACACAATTGTTTATTAATACTGTTATAAAAGTAATTGTTTTCTTTCATTATGGACAAAACAAGCGAAGACTTTTATTGTGATAGGTTGTTGAGACCGATATGATACTGGGACAGGGACGGACTTGGGGGAAAAAGTGGCCCGTGAGTTTTACTGTCAGACCGGCCCACTCAGTAAACGGTGCGCGGCCCACTCAAAACACGTTGTCCACTCAATGCATCGATAGCACGTATCGACCAGTCATTGGCCTACTTTGAAAAATACCCATAAACACTTAGCCTTATTTTGGATAATTACAAAGAAATTACATCATATATGTTGAATATCTTACGTTAAACTTCCGTTTAACGTAAAGTCCGTAAGAACACGTTTCAGAAGACAGGTCAGAAACATTTCGAAAAATCGGCACCATGAGTGTAAATACAGATCGCAAGGAGCAGTATATATATCAGTCAGTGAATCCAGATCATCAAAGGTCTATTAGCTATTTTTACATATTCAAGCTGTGACATGTGAAATAATATGAGATGCTGGCGATGTCAGAGGGCCGGTTGGTAATGGAAGTGGGCCGGTGTTTTGGACCATCCCAACCCCGTCGGCCCACCGGGGATTCTCCCGGTATCCCCGATGGCCAGTCCGGCCCTGTACTGGGAGATTGGGTATGGGGAAGTGTCTCGACGATTGCATGCGCTCATGTATGCAAGAGCTGTGAAGAGTACATACACGACTCCCCGTTTTCTTAATTTATTCTCTTCGTTCATTCTCTCCTATATTCACAGGTAACAGTAATCTGCCAGTCAGGCCTCCTGAGCCGAGGTCTGCAACAGACTCTTGGGGGCTCGTCCGGGATCTGGGCAGCGGAATCCGGAGGCCCATCAGTAGCGGCGTCGTCGTCAGGGGCTCTCTGGGCAACGGCGTCGTCGTCAGACGGGCTCTGGGTTAGGCTCTGGGCAGCGGAATCCGGACTGCCCTCGGTTACGGCCTCATGGGGCCTCTGTGGAGCGACAGCGTCAGGCGCTCTCTGGGCAACGGCGTCGTCGTCAGGGGGGCACTGGCTAGCGTTGTCTGGTTTTCCCGCCTCGCTTCCCTTTAAGGAAGTGCGACAGCCCCTCGCCTCGCCAGAGCTCTTCCTCCTGTTCTTGGACCCCCTTGAAAGGGAGGCCAACCGCTTCACCTCCTTCGAAAGACGAGCCACCTTTTTCTTTAATTGCTCAATAGTTTGGCTCTGGCTTTGTTGTTTTTTGAATTGCCTTAACCTTATATTCCTTTCGTTCTTTTTGGCTTCCGAAATCAGCTGTGCTCTCTCGTCTCCCGTTAAGTTGTGAACATTTGTGAGGTGCCTGTCCATGCGAACCACACTTTTCTGGTAGAATTTACTTTTCGTTGCTCCCGGAAACCTGTTACCGGAAAGGAAGCTCAACAGCTGCCGTTCCTCCCGGGACGCCACCCAGTGGACATTATGTAGATGTTCCAACAAGTTTGAATAGAACACCCCGCACTTTGGGCACCTGGTTTTTCTATGAACCATTGCCAGCATAATTTTCACGGTCCAGTCTAGTAGCCTGTCTACTCTTATTAGAATCAAGAGTTTAAATTGGCTACTGACAGAATCGGAGAATGCTTACTCCCAGGGCGAGCACCTGTAAGGGAAGGGGACAATCAAACCCGAGGAAAGGAATATCCAAGTCAAATCCAAGACAAAGGGGGACAAAAGACACCTGAAGGGGGAGATACTCACCATTTACCGCCATGCCCGGATGACACAAACGAGAGGGGTGGAGTTGAGATTGAAAGTGAGTTTGAGGATTTATCAATACGGACTGAGAGTCCAACGTGGAAGATTGAGACTGGAGTGAGAAGGTCAACTAGAGAGCGAAGACCAAAACAAATCTACACATATGACACCCTAGGTCAGCCTTTGATCCAACCCTACTTGACCATAAATACACTGACAGCCTACCCCACTACACACATCCCTGTTTGGGGCGTGCCCAGTTACACGACACCTATTACATATTCTAACTTCTACATGCAGCAAACACACTCACCATCTGGGTTTACAGCACCTGTATATGGGATATGAATAAGGTACAAAGTGTCTGAATTTTGAAGTTTTGTAATTTGTTTGTCGGGGAGTGTATGATACACAAAAGATGTGTACACAATTGTTTACTAACTACTGTTATAAAAGTAATTGTTTTCTTAGGACAAAACAAGCGAAGACTTTTATTGTGGTAGGTTGCTGAGACCGATAGAATGCCGGGAGATTGGGTATGGCGAAGTGTCTCCACGATTGCCTGTTCACATGTGTGCAAGAGCTGTGAATAGTACAGACACGACTCCCTGTTCTTTTCATTTATTGAATGGCTTCAGTAATCGTTCAGTCATCATATTAACAGTAATAAGTGAATGTTTGATGTTGTTTAGCAAAGTGTTAAAGTTAAATACAGTTTAGTGAAAAGTGTTGAGTATTTGTAAAGCTCACTATGTGATCACGCTTGGCTTGCCTGATGATCACGTGATGATGATCTTACAATGTGAACATAACTACAACAAATGTTCAGCTACTGCATCTTATATGCATGGTATGGATAAATGAGGGTTTATTGAATATTGAAATGTGATTGTAAAAATAGAGAAGGTGAAAATACTGAACTGAAGAAATGTGAAAAAATATTTTGTTCATATTGAAGAAAGTCTACTGTCGTAACTGAGGTTAATTGGTTGTTTAAAATAAACACCTGTATTCAAGAGCTGTGAAGAGTACAGGCACGACTCCCCGTTCTCTTCATTTATTCTCTTTGTTCATTCTCTCCTGTATTCACAGGTAACAGTAATCTGCCAGTCAGGCCTCCTTAACCGAGGTCTGCAACAGATTGGATGGATGGTTTTAGACTAACTTCCCTCCTTTTCCTCAAGACCACAATTTGCTGGGATTTCCACATTAATGAGCTTAGTGCATGTAAGAAGTTCAAGTCTTTTATTTGTCAGGTACACAGAACAACACAAGGTTAGACTGGGCACTGAAATTCTTAAGACAAGACAACGCAAGCACCTGGCATAACATAACATATGAGTACACGGAACATAATTTACATCTATGCTGAGCTTAAATAAGTGAAACTTCCTAAATATACAGATAGCAATAAATAATTGACTATACTAACCCTAATGCTAAAACTTCCTAAATTACAGATGACAATAAATAGTACACTATACTAACCCTAAATGCACATAAAACCTGTTTCAACCCTATAACCTATCTAACCTAAGTGGATTACAGTATAGTGCAAATTTGCAGATCAGTGACTAAGTCAATGACCATACAGGAGCCTGGTGGCGAGGTACAGTGAGGTACAGTAGTGCAATGTTACTGATAGTGCAACCAGTAGCTGAAAGTGACAGTGTATAAGTGACTAGTGTGCAGTAAATCAATGTCCATATTAGTGTCCATTCAGAAGCCTGATGGCCCTTGGAAAGAAACTGTTGTCCAGTCTGCGTGCGCGACCGGATGCTTCGGTAACGCCTGCCAGAAGGCAACGGGGTAAAGAGACTGAAGGATGGGTGGGAACAGTCTCTTAGATTCCTGCCGGCTTTCCTTAGGCAACGTGTGTGGTAGGTGTCCTGTAGGGCTGGGAGCTTCCTGCCGATGATGAACTCAGCAGAACGGACCACACTTTGTAGGGCCTTGCGGTCCCTGTCTGTGCAGCTCCCATACCACACTGTAATACAACCAGTCAGAATGCTCTCGATAGTGCATCTGTAAAAGTTAGTGAGGATGACTGAGTCCATACCAAACTTCTTCAGTCTCCTCAGGAAGAAGAGGCGCTAACGGGCCGCTTTGACCACCTTGTCCGTGGTCAAAGAAGTGAAAGTGCTTCTAGACAGACAGTTCATATCGATTGTCTATTGTCTAGCTAGAGAGTGTAGCAAGTAAACACAGTGTTGCCAGATGTCCTGCTGGCCTATGGCTCTGACCCAGGCTAGCCAAACCTATCTCAGGTTAACACAACTGTTCTCTCGAAGGAAGCCTGTAAGAGTCGTCCTGTGGAGGGCGCTGTTGACTGTCAAATGATTTTGACCGCAACTCCATTGACATAGCTTGTGTGCGAAACGTATGCAGACACACATGTACCGATATAACAGGTATCTAAAGTGAGCTCTCTGTAGCCTGTTGCCATCCCTTAGGTTAGAAATAGTGACATGTGAAAGGGCAGGGACACAGATGGACTCAGAGATGTATGGCATTCAAATGTCACAGCCTTAACCCCCCCCCCCCCCAACACACACATACACGGCAAGCGCTCTGTGTTCACACGCCATTGTAAAGCTTGTAAACAAAGTCTTGCATCACTTCAGTTCTATATTAAGCTACAAAGACAGATAACCACTTCATCTCTGACATCAATAGAACCCATCCCTTAAGCAAGCTCAAACAATGAAGCAACACCCAACTTCCTTTGAATTCTACCTTTTTATTTTGATTATTCAGATGTCCATTTATCCATGATGCATTTGTTCTTTGTCTGTAATTGGGAATGGTACTTGTTTTTAGAAATAATCAGATTCCTCTGACAACTTTTTTTTTTGTAGTAACTTCTGATACATCATTCCTGACACCGCAACTCCTGTTTATGAAAGAAATAGGAATTATGACCTTCGACAAGAACATACAGCACAAGTGTGGAATGTTTATTAGGAAACTAAAACTGTTACCCGACTTGCCTTTTCATTCACTAACCCACAGTACGAATCTATTTACATTTGAATGTTTCATGGCTCAGAAGATTTCAATGTATTGTCCTGTACTTCTGAGATCAGGGTCACCGAGATCTCCGAATGAGGAACACAATGGACAGTTCTTTTGGGATGATGAGCAGGGAGCCCACTTTACCGTTCAAGGCTTGTTGCTTTGCTAAATCAAAATCCCATCATTAAACCTCCGTTTTTATAAACCCAAACTCTTATTCAATATGTTTCTTTGTCACATACATGATTATACACTTTACTGAAAAGAATGGCTGAAGATCACTTCACAACAGTCTTACAGGGCTGCATATAATTGTTTTGGGTGCACTATGAGTCAGTTTGGTTTGAATATAAATATGTTGTATAGTCATACCTGTTATAGCTGTGTTTGTGAAGCAACAGAAAATAGAGAGCTGGTATCAACGATGTAGACTGTGGCTTCACACGTATACATTTGAACACATAAAGGCTAACACAAAATAACAAACACACACAGAAGGGGAAGAACAGGAGAATGGTGGACCGGTTAAGCCTTTGTCTTCTTTACAAATACAAAGGTCTGGGTCAGTGTCCTGCAAGCAAATCCCAACATGCACCTTGTTATGAACTGGCCTTTGATACTTGAACAGACCTAATGTGCACCTCAGCCACAGCATACAAATGTGACAACAATATTCAACTAACAGACGTACATCCGCCGTGTGACAATGGACACAAACAGCATACACATTATAAACACAATGAAAGCTTCAAATAAATCAATGTGCCGGTTAGAATTTATCACACTAGAGCTTTTATTCATTTAGGAATTAATCAGAATAATTGCACAAGGGCAAAAATATTTTTTATAGTCTTTTTGTTTTCCGGGGTATCCAAATATATTACGCCTTCAAGAGCTGAGCTTGACAAAATCAACAAAAAGTGGATGTGAAGCATAACCCACAATTTGCTGTATTTTCTGCCAGCAAAACAGCGCATATATCTCACTCAGCTGTTGCTGTGGTTTACCTATTCATGTTCTCAGCCATATTCACAATCCTAGATAGTTTAAATCTACTTTTAGTACCAAGAATACAATACCACGTCGACATTAGTTGTGAATTTAATGTATTTGTCTTTTATTTGTTGCATTGCTGACATGCTGAGGAGAGACGTTGGTGGCTCTGTATATTTTCAGTTTCTCCCTATGTATTGTCCCTCAGGGGCCCACTAGTACCAAAGATCTACTTATACAGTCTAGCATCTACTCACAGTCTAGTGCCTTCATTCTGCACATACCTCTAGTGTAATATATATTCTAGGTCTGTGTGTAAGAAAGCTGTGCAGTAGATTAATAAACTCTGGTGAATCATTACAATATTCACTTACAGCATGCACACAGTATGGCTCTGTCAGGGCCTTAAAGCTGCAATAGGTAACATTATGAAATACATTCAAATATGAGAAATATCTTCCCCATTTGTTGTCTGAACAGAATTTATTTTCTCTCCAGCTCAGATTGTTTGACAGTGGTTTTGTAAACCAAGAAGGAAAGCCTGCCTTGCCGAAGAGGATTGGCTGGAACAGGGTCGCTGTTTCGTTTGCTGTAAAGTAGCGGCCTCCACAATTTGAAATTGACATTCCACTCTGGCACTGAGCTGTCTGTTTTGCTAAACAGCTCTTAAAGGGCCTCATTAGCTTACACAACATGTTTAGGAGGGACAAAACCTTTCTTTTCTTTTACAGAAAAATCGTACCTATGGTACCTCTAATCAAAAGTGGTTGACATTTTTGGGATGTTTTAATTAAAGTTGGAATATTGGCGATGGCTTCTGCTCTCGAACAAAGACATTCTTTCCAAAAAGAAGCCGTTATACTCTCATCTCTGTTGTCTAAAATAAGTGCATTCTTCATCTCTGCCAGCGGAGCCGTTCTTTATAATGGCTACCAATTACTATTCACGCCCTGTGAAACTTTGACCGGATGAGCCTCCGTTCAACACTCATTTCAGCCGGTCCGTGATATGTTGCAAAGAGTCAGACAGAGCTACGTGATAGATTCCTAGAAGCCGTGGAATTTGGCCCCGGAATTCGAAATCCCATATGCTGAACCTCTCAAATCGGACAGTATAGGCCTAGGGAATGCACATGGCGAACAGCCTTTTTAACTAGGTATCTTAATTAGAAAGCTTTGATAAAAGAGGAGAAACTCAATAGATAACATATGTCCTTCACTTTTCAATCGACTAAAACAAAGTTGACTTTGTTCATCAGCATGCCATATCTGACGACAGTTAGTGAGTGCAAATTGTTTAAATACTTCTTTAAACCCAACTTATTTCACACCTAATTACATTAGATTTGCCGACTGTTCCCACGGGTACATTCTTGTCAGCAAAGACATTTCAAATATGTCTCTACTCATAAGATTTCTCAGATTTGTGTTTGCAACAGTAGCCTAAATCGTGGAGCAGGCTGTCTGCACAGAGCTTAAACCATCAAAATACTGTCTAGATTTGGGTCATGTTCCATGCCTGCTTTGATATAGTAAATATGTGTATAGCAAGTATTAGGTTCTCATAAAACATCAGACTTTATGCTCAAATGTTTGTAACCTTTTTCCAAAAATAAATTGAACAAAATTCTTTGTAAATGTAGTAAGCTGTTGGGTACCGCACAGCACACATCTGAATCAATCCCCATGAGAATCACATTCTTGCAGTGTTATGACAGTTTTTCTTCAGTCAAATTCACCTCTGTCACATCATACATTTGTATCCATTTGGCAGATGCTTTTGTCCAAAGTGACATACTGTACAGGGAGTGTTGAACCCAATACACAATATTTTCACTGTGCTGCATTGCATTTTACATAAAATGTGTGGGATTTGAACCCACAATATAGTCAAGACCACATGAAAAGAGCTTTATCAAAGTGAGCCATCCAGAATCTCAGTCACCCCGGGTCTAAGGCCGAATCCCAATACTCCCCCTTACCCCTTCCCCTTAATTTACCCCTTCCCCTTGGCCCTCGAAAGTAAGGGGTAAGGGCTACGTAGCCCTAGGAAATGGGACGCCACTTGGTTACAGGTACGTCATCTAGCACGTATCGATATCTCCAAAGCAAGTAGCGTTATGCACTGATATTAAACGAAATTCGCTGCTAATGGAGTTTACTTAGAACTGTAGACATGCTAGTCAAAGAAATGCGGTACTGTTGTGCAATTCAGAACTGTAACATTAACGTACCAAACTAGCGATTTTTTGAAACGTTTCAATTAGGAAAATGGTTGCAAATATATATGTTCATGACTGTATATAACACAAAATAAGACTGTCATAATTTTTTTATCAATTAATTAAGCCGATAATATAACATTTATCGGACTCTCTGGATGATTTGGTCGCCGTTGTTGCCGGTCGTGCAGTTTTCACATAGCCCTAGGTTTCAAGTAAGCTCCCGATCTTACTTGGTTTTAAGGGGTGTATACCCCTTAGTCTTAGCCCTTCCCCTAGCTCCAAAAGAGTATTGGGACACCACTAGCTCTCACGGGAACGCGCAAAACTAAGGGGAAGGGGTAAGGGTAAGGGGTAAGGGGGAGTATTGGGATTCGGCCTAACTCTGACACCTAGCTACATTTAGCCCAACTAGCTATCCAAACAGCCAGCCAGCAAGCTGTTGAGATGGCCATCCAACCACATAGTGAAATAAGCCAACAGTCAGTCAGATAACCAGCCAGCCAGCCATGCAGCTCTAGGACAGCTCAGGTTCTGGATCCACAGAGTCTCCTTGTTGTAAAAGACAACACTCCTCCTCAGAGCAGAGACAAGCAGGCCCAGCTGCCTCTCCCTCCCTCCCTCCCTCCCTCCCTCCCTCCCTCCCTCCCTCCCTCCCTCCCTCCCTCCCTCCCTCCCTCCCTCCCTGCTTCCCTCCCCGTCCATCCGCGCTGTAAGAGAATACCCAACCACTGCTAACGCACCACATAAATCTCCTACAGATGACAGGAGCTATGACCACCTGTTCCCCGGAACCTGGTTGTAGACCCCATCTCTGCAGAGGACGGTGCAAGGGTCACTTTGGGGGTAGAATCAGGTTTAATATTTGAGAGAGGGGTCCAAATCTTCACAATTCAGTAACCTTCAATCGCAGCATTTGTTTTGGGCCGACTGACACGTATCACACTGAACTGGACGTCCTCTGCACCCATAGGATCTAGTCAGGGCTGGTCAGTGTGTGTCGCAGCCAGTAGCATGTTATGTCGTCCTCCGTTTGCCACAGCTTCTGTTGTCATCGTCAGCAGACGTTCGGCGTCACGTCTGTGTCACGGAAGTGTCACAATGCTGCCACGTGTGTGCAGGTGTGACCTTCATCATACTGACAGTCTCGGACCCTCAAAGGGTAGCATGTCTTTATGGGAACGTGTACTGTATGTTGTCTCCGTATCATACAGAGTTTGTTCATCTTAGTCAACCAACTTTAAATTGGATGGCTTTCATTATGAATGGCACTATCCCTTTCCTCTGCTCTCCTTTATTTAAAAGGATGTATACAACGGGAAATCGAATTGAAATCTATTATGCAAGGCATTTCTTGAGATGAGGGATGATTTGTTTCTCATCTGCCAAAAAGTCTAAAATCCCATTCTACATCTTAAAACGAGAGCTTTGCACACACTTTATGCGGGGTTTGTAGATGTTTTAGGTTTCCTACTTATTAATATACGTTGTCATTATGCTCGCATAGGATTCAGATTGATTTATGTTAGCAAGATTTGGAACTTAGTTATGTAAGCGAGATTTGGAACATAGGACAGGTTAGTCTTGTGCCAAATGACGAAGAAAATAAAACATGAAACTTGATTCTACCCATAAGCACCATCAAATGGACATTGATGAAGAAAGTGTTTTGTCCGTCTCTTCATAAACGGAGTAACTAAGTTCAGTTGAGTTCTGGATTTTAATAAGTATTATCAATCTGCAGATTGGGAGAGAAAACCAGACCTCTGACAATAAATGACAACACAACACCATGCCTAGGTCTCAATCATGTCTCTCTCAGCTCTGAAGGCTGGAGGACCATCTTTTACAGGGCACAAGAATGTAAACATAGATAGTGACAGTCAGGCAGTGAGGACGTTACAACAGTCTCAGAGAAAGAGATTCACAGCTCCCAACACATGACCACTCAGATTAGAGAGTTCATAGTTGGAACTCTCCTTGTAGTCATGACAAGGAACGTTTAGCCAGAACTTTTTCCTGATCCCGAACATCTATTAACCCTGACACATAGACACAATCTACTCTTATTAATAGCAAGTTTACATGAGAACACACTAACTAGTATCCAATGACTAGTTCTATTGATTAGTGAATAATGTAAGCACACAGGAAATCGCAATTTCTTCCACAACATCACATTTCATGATCTCCCAGTACACTGTTACATGGGAATCTAAAACACAGATTTCTCTGCATGTGTCTCTATTAAACTCCAGCATGTGTGCAAGTTCATGAATGAATCAACAGTGGTTAGGCATTTGGTTAAAGGTGTCTTAACTCTGCCCAAGAACCATGCAAGGACAAAGTATGTTAAATCAACTGGTCTAGAACTGGATAGACCTCAACTTGTTACAACATGCCTTTTTGTTGTTTAGTGTCTAATTCATCAATGTAGCTGTTACACAAAACTATATCTGTATAGCTCTGCCACATGTCTATAACAATCGTTCATCATTATTTAATTGACTTCAATTCAGTGCTTTATTGGCAAACGTGGCACACAATTTATTACATATTTTTTCAACCTAGCAAAAAATGCTATAACCAGCTCATACTGTGGATAATTGGTTACTACATTATCAGTCTCACCCTATGAGAACTTAAACAGTTTGCCATGGTCTGTGTCAGTATAAACGAGATACACATGATTTGCAGTTTCACAAATCAAATTGAACTGATACAAATGTCTAGATAATGGATTCTCAGGCTCATGATGTTCCAATCAAATCCTGTCTCTGTGGTCTCCCTCTAAAGACTACCCTTCATTATCTGTTTCGAGTTGATCCGTCACCTCTCACCCCCGCCCTGGCCCCCTCCACCTGGGGAGGGGCCTGCCCGTACAGGTGAGGGGCTCTCAGCACACCTCGGCTTCACACCTCACCAATCTCTTCTCATCCCCCTTCTCTTTCTTCCTTTCTCTCTTTCCCCTCTCTTTATCCTTTCCTCTCCCGGTTTTGCCGCTTGGCCTGTTGAGGGCTCCATTAAGAACTTACTTGGCCAAACCCCTTTCCTACTCCCACTCCCCCCCCCCCCCCCCCCAGCCTCGTCTTGTCCTACTGCCCTGCACCACCCTTCTCACATCCCTCTAAAGCCCCCTTAGATCCCATCATCTCACCTTTTCTTTCATTTAACCCCCCCCCCCCCCCATTCTACTCTGACCTCTTATCTCTCTTTTCTTTTAACCCCCCTATGTACAGCAACCAGCCCCCCCCCCCCCCCCTAATGGTCATCTAATGGTGGGGGCTTACAGTGTCCTCGGTGGTCCGGCCTCTCAGGACTGCCGGAGCAGGGGGTGTAGTGGGTGTCCTGTTACCTCGGCAACTGTCAAGGTAAGACTGTGTTTGTTTACCTTTTCATCCTGTCCGGATCTCCCTGCAGGGAAGTGAGGGGAGAGACAGAGTGACAGAGAACAAGACAGAGAGAGAGGGAACGAGAGAGAGAGATGGTGAGAGAGAGGGAGAGAGACGGAGACTGTTGACATTAGGTAAAACTGATACTTAATCCTGGGATTGCCCCCCCTTCCCAAACACCCCCCTCCAATACCCACCCCTCCAACCCCAACCCCCTAGCTCTCTACATTCCACACCCACCACGGATGGACAGCACAGGTCAAAAGCTGTGAGAGAGAGGCGCTCTGCTCTGCCTCTTTCCTCTTCCCTCCCCCTGTCTCTCAATTACATACACATACACATACACCATCTCAATATCTTTTGACACAGACAATATATCACTTGGGGTCTATCAGTGCCAGTAAAGATCTCATACTACAGCTTAACCAGACTCCTCATGGTTTAAAGAACCTAGCAGCTGCCCATCATTTTATTAATAAAGTGGCTTATTATTAATGGCAGCTACTTGTCACGCATTTAACACCTGCTACCAGCAAGCTGCCAGAGGCAGGCTTAAAGGAGTTTGACTGCTTAACATCTGGCTGGGATTGGACTGGACTGGACTGGACTGGACTGGGGCTGAACTTCAAGTTCTGGATTGGAGGTTCTAGGGAGGGCTGTGATGGTGGTGGTGGTAGAAGTTGTGGTGGTATACTGTACGGTTCACATACCATACGCTACATTATACTGTACACAGTACACCACATCTCAAACAACATCAGTGTGATTTATGTGACCAGTTGTTAGATCTGACAAAATGTGCATGTTTCGATTGAAAGTCTGTAGCGTTGTTCACGTAATCATCGGATGGCTCTCGTCACATACAGAACCCCCCACCCACCAAGTCAGAGAAATGTCAACACAAATCTATAAATGCCACTTCACAAATTCTTTTTCTTCCAGATGTTTCATTCAGCTTCAGCTCGGTTTGGCAAGAGAGGCTTGTTTGACGACCATTACAGCAGATTTTCCACTGGCGCCCTCCTGCCTTCTCTCTTAAATGTATTCTCTCCTTTTTTATTTTCCTTTTCTCTCCTTTAATCTCTCACGTTGTGCTCGGTAACCGTCGATTCTGACAACAACATCAACTCCTTCTGTGATTTGTTGATGTGAGATGTCAGGGGTTTTGTTGACCAATGTATGTCAACCAAGGGGCTCTGGGTCCTTTGTGTTTGTGTGTAAACTCACTTCCACTTAGAGAGTGTGGTGTAGTAATATGCTTAACACACACCAGGAGGGAAGCTGATTGTGATGGGGGGCGGAGTTTCCATGGTTGCACAGGAGTTTCCATAGTAGAACAGTCATGGGACTCACAAACGCTTGGTTTTGGTGGATGTCTTGATGACTGAGTAGTTAGAGGAAGAAATCTCAAGGCGCGTTTGCAAAGTCCCCAAAGCAATGGTGTGCATGCCTTAAGGTGTGTTTGGACAAGTTACCCCTGTCAAAACATTTATTTTTATCATAGCGAAGCGACGTCCATTTGACCAGCTATTTAACACACACAACCTTCACCCAAGCCCCTCCCTAACCCCCCCCCCCCCACACCCACATGCACGGTCCCAGGTGAGAAGCCCCCCCCCCCCCCCCCCCCCCCATCGCCGGCCTTCATATTTGACTCCCGAAAGCTTTTACCCGCCCTGTGGCAGTGGCAGTTGGACGTGAGTTTACCCCTCGGTCTTCATCGCCCCGCCCCTCCGGCACCTTCTCCTCCATTGTCCTCCCGTCCTTCAGATCTACACCCGGCAACAAGCCGGACCAGCCCTCCCTGTCACCCATCCATCTCCCTGGGCTTTCACAGCCTTTTTGCATCTCCTGTTACTTCCTCTGTGGTGTCCATGCCTTTGCTTGGAAACGCTTTCTGGGTCTGTGTGTGTGTGTGTGTGTGTCGTCCACTGTCCGGAGGAAGCGTAGCAAAGCCACTCAGAAATGTGCGGAATCCTGTGAACACAGGTAAAGGATGGGGTCTCCATTGTGCCGAGTGTTCCAGCCGGGTTGATCTGCCGACAGAAAGGACGCGAGGAGGGAACCCGATATCCTCACTTAACATCTCCACTCTGCAGGCCTCATAGATCAACTCTGCTGGTATGGAGGTGGGCTGGAAAAGAGTAAAAGTGGACCGGGCAGACACCACCAGACTCTCCTAGACACCTCTCCCACTGACAGTTGTTCAGTCCTGGCTCTTTGTTCGAACCTGGCGTCTGTGCTTCAGAACATCAGTGGATAGATGACGCTCTACCTGAGACGAGGGAGATGCTAACTTTACAGTTCTCCTAAATTGGCCCAAATTGGTGAACTGTTTTTTTTTGCTTCCCTCTGGAAAATGTGTGTCAAACACAAGTGTCCCTATCTCTTCCTCCCAACCTTTTCTCTCTGTGAAGCGCATTTGTGTTGCCTTCTGGTATGAAATGCGCCGTATAACTCAAGTTTGATTGATTGGTTGATAATGTACTTCTAGCTCTTGTAGAAGTCTTTTGTTTCAGCTTCTTGCAGGGCTCCAAGCAAGCGTTTCCCTAGCTATTATGTTGGCCAACGTGAAAAATGCCGGTGGCGCTGGTGTGAGAATCGCCAGCCATGTGAGTGATCTGCATGTCATGTCAGGCTGCCTCAACGCCCAGACATTAACATGGCTGAGATTCTTTGACTCTAATGCTACTACTGTAGGGAGGTAGATAGGAGAGTATGACAGAAGAAGAGACGGGAAAAAAAAGAAAAAAAAGCGAGAAAGAAAGAAAGAAAAAGAAAGAAATAAAGAAAAAGAAAGAAGGAAGGAAGGAGGAAAAAAAGGGGACTGAGAGAAAGTGAGAGAAAGTAAGACAAAGCGAGCGAAGGAGGAAGGGACAGCGCAAGGCTGTCTCTCTCAGTGCCACAGACACAGAGACAGCAGGTGGCCGAGCCAGCAAGGTCAGCCAGCAACAGACAAACACACCAACAAACCCAGCGACCGCAAAGGCCATCGTGCCATGGAGCCAGGCAGTCAGGTGTTTACAACCCCACATGTACCTCCCGGGGGTAGCTGACTAGCCAGCCACGCACCTTGTTGACTGGCCGGCATGTTTCAGCAGCATGTTGTCATTCTGGAAACCCTGGTGGAGCCGGACGAGGGATGCTAAGTGGCACAAACAGGCAGTTGTTAACTGGGCAGGAGGGGCATGGACGTACTTGCATTTGAGGCCAGCCATTAAAGGGGAATAATGCTATGGTGGCTCCGAATTTAAGGCTTCCCAGAGGTCAAAAGTAGCTAGGAAATCCACCATGGCTCCATGGTGTGTGTTTGCGGTTGTAGGCGTGCTTATGGGGTGTTGGCTGGGTGGAGCAGGGTGGATGGCGAGCTTGTTTGGTCACGGCTTGAAGGTCACTCCTGCAGACAACTGTCAGGATGGGTGCGTGTGTGACGGTGTGTGTGTGTGAGGGTAGGAGGAGTCATGCAACAGCTCATACATATTGCATAAGATAAGTGGAGTTGAATAAATCACAATTCTTCACAGTGAGGATGGCTTTGAAGTGGAGAAAGCCCGCTCGTGAAGGAACATCATCAAGAAGGTGTCAGAGCCTCATTCTAGAAACTTCTACACAGTAGTCAGTCTGTAGAACTGGAGCTAGGATACCATAGAAGTGGCTCCAGTGTACTGTCACAAGAAACATGTCATATCTAAATTGTCGTTCTTTTACTATTCTTGTTTATAAAATATCAGATATAGAGAAAATACCACACTGCTTTGTGTCCCTGAATTCCTGCTCTGGAGTTAAAAAACTAATATGTCCCCTCTTTAACAGTAAAAGCTTTTAATTAAGGCCAACAAACACCTTGTGACCGACCTCAACCCTCTGTTGAACACATCAATTAACCTAAACACATTTGTTGGATTTAGAGCTGAATGAAATCTTTCCATGGTTGATGCTAAAAAGGCTTCCATGAAAAGAGTCCTTTGTTTCTGCTCCCCCCCCTCTCCCCCTGTCCCCCCTCCCCCACACACACACACATGGTCTCTTCCTCCACCCTTTTCCCATCCTTCATCACTCCAGTCAGAATCTGATATTAATCTACAGCTGTCCAGAGCTCAAGTGATGCACACACACATGCACACGCGCACACACACACGAGGCTAGCTGAGAAAGAGAACATATGGCAGCATCACACTTTGGTTCTTTTGTTTGACTTTTGTTGTGGTTTTCTTTCTTTTTTTGTCCCCCTTTCCCTTTGCTGCCCCGCTCCCTCCCCCCACCTCTACAGCCCTCAAAGACGAACCATTCTCTCTCCTCTCCTGCCCATCTCTCCTCAACATGAGCCACAGCTCAGACTTAAAACTGCATAGTGGTCTTCATTGTTGTCTTTTACCGACAAGTGGGATTCAAGAAAGGAAAGGTGCAGAAGTACACGCACACACGAAAAGGTCCCGTCTTACGTAAAAGTTCATTAACCGCTTGAGATAGTGAATGCTTGAAGTTCTAGGCCGTTCGTGTCATGTAGTGAAAACAGAGGCGACCTGAGCCAACGATGAAAGGAAATGAGTGCAATCGATTAAACTCCATTCAGTCTCCACTAAACCCACGTCTTTCTGCAGCTGACAACACACAGCCCAGGAGCAGCTGTGGTGGTACAGGCAGAGGGTATGGTGGAACAGGAATGAGGTTCTCCTTAGTTTTAATTTGTCAAGTTGAAATATTTAAATTCAGTCAATTCCTACGTTTAACGTGGCCTGACTTTGTATTTTAATGCTAGATGTAACACTTGACCATGTACAGACCATGACTATGTGACCGTGTCAACAAGTTGGGCACAGTTTGGGAGAGCTGAAATAAGTGTTGACTTTCTCAATATTTACGACAACGCTGAAATAACATTCCTTTTCCTGTCTTTACCAACCCAGTATTTAATAAACCTGTTCAATCCAATAGAAAATGTAGGAGGAACCCATGTCAAGGGAATATTACACCGGACATCTTTGAGGGAGACAGATTGTGTGAAACATTTCAAACATGTATTCCTTTAGGTTTTTTTTATAAATCAATTGGAAGGGGTGTGTTTATAGAACACTACCGCCTGAATTTACTGAATCTAAATGGTACTGAGCCATCCATGGGTTGTCGTTTGTAGTCAATTAAGACACACAGAATCCAACTGGACATCTGAGTAACAGACGGAGGCACACACATTTATAACACATTTATAGCGGGACTGTATCAAGAGAAAAGTCAATATATTAATATATTCACATACATATACATATACAGTACATACTATATCAAGGCTGAGAGACAGGGGGGGGGAGGGGGGTGGGGGGTGACTTCATACAGAGATTCATTATTTTACATTTTCAGTGGGGTGACAACAAAAGTCAGAGATCTCTCACACACACACATTCACTGGTTCACTACCACACACACATACACACACACATGCACACATGCTCTGACACAACACACGTACAGTATGTATCACAGTTCACTGCTGTTTCCCTGATCTCAAGTCCCAGCATTTGTTCAACCTCAGACAGCCTCCACGTCTTACACAGGCTGCTTTTATGAAGCACAGAGGTCTTGGTCAAGCCCTCTGCGGTGTGCGTGTCGCTGTGTGTGTGTGCGTGTGTGCATGTGTGTGTGTATGTGTGTGTGTGTCTGTGTGTGTGTGCCCATTGAGTTGAGGTTAACAGTTGCTGCTGACAGCTGTTTTGGGAGCCGTATAGATAGAGTCAAGTGGCTTCAAATAGCTGCTTCTGGCCTCGGTCACGTCAGAACGCTCCTTTCTCCCTGTCCGTCCTCTGCCTTCTCTGGAAAACGCTCGACGGCCCCGGCCCCCCGCCCCCGTCGAGCGAGTTCGTGCAGTCTCAGGTGTTGCGGAGAATTGGAACCTGTTTCGTACTTTCACCGTAAAAAAAAAAGATTTCCTTTTGTAAAATTATTTTTTTCAAGCAGAGTTCTCGCTGGAGTTGAAGGGGAGTTCAACACAGTTCAAAGGGGGGGCAGGACCGTCTGACAGCAACACACCACCGAGTGTCCAGCTGTCGGCTGCCTGGTCAGGCCCTGGCAAAACCTCCGTCCCTCGACGCTTCTCGCTTGGCTCCGTCTCCAAACAAGAAACCGGTCTATGCTGTCTTCCGTTCACTCCCTTTGTCTCTTTCTCTTCAGCAGTCCCCCTTCTCTCTCTCTCTTTCTCTCTGGGCTGTGGACGAGAGCAGTGCGTGTTCTCAGCTCAGGAGGTTCCTGCCACAGTGGCTGTAGCGACGAGCTGCAAGTCAGACCACAACCTGTTACAGTAAAGCACTGCCTGTCTCTCGGTCTTCCTGCAAGTCTACAAGCCAGTCTGTGTGTATGCCTGTCAGTCAGTCAGTCAGTCAGTCTGTATCTCAGCCAGTTGCCACGCATGACAGAACACAAGAGCCGCTAGTAAGCATGGTAGAGAGAGCGAGAGAGAAGAAAGGAGGGAGGACAGTGGCAGACTTCTAAAACCAGTATAGGTCCTTGCTTTTATCTTGGGCCTGAAGACCTGAGAGGAAACAGGCAAAAACAAAGAGGAAGAAGAGAAGCGGAAGATTAGAAAGAGGGAAACAAACGTCTCTACTGTCGAGGCAGACAGGGAGCTGAAGCAGAACAGGAAGGATCTGTGTGTTTTCCTACTAGCTGTGCGGGTGAGACAGATGTAGAGAGAGCTAAACTGATCCTAGACCAGCTCCTGGGGTCGGCTTGTTGTTACCTGCGTCCACATTCAGACCCATCTCTGGCCCCGCCGCTGCGAAGGCTCCGGTCCAGGTGGCTCCTGCCTCGCTCTTCCCCAGGTCGCATGGCGAAGCGCTGGCCACCGGGCCGGGCGCAGGGGGCAGGCGGTGAGGCCGTACGGAGGGCACCAGCAGTGAGCTGTAGCGGGGGTCAAAGGGCGTGCCGTAGACCTCGTGCATGCTGGACCTCGGGTAGGTGGAACTCTGGGTAGCGATGGTGCCCCCTAGCGAGTAGGGGTGGTGGTGGTGGTGGTGGTGCGAGGGGTGCCAGGAGTCGGGAGAGGGCTGGTGGAGGTGGCTGTGTAGGGAGGCGGAGGAGTAGGGGTCCCCGTGGAAGGGTAGCTCTGAGTGTGGGGGTCCCAGGGGGGAGGACAGGCTGGGCTGGTAGGCACTGTTCCAGAAGGAGGGGGGGAAACTTCTTTGGCTCATCGGGAAGGAGCCATCTGTGGAGGAATTGAAACATCATACTGTCATTAAATCATCATCGCATTATCGATTCATTAAATCATCAACGCATTATCAAATCATTAAATCAGGCACGGTCATTTGTCAGACTTCCCCTTCGAAATCCCTTATCCCAGAGGATATGGAAAACATGTGATATTCATGGGTAACTTTTTTCGATGATTACAGGCGATGTTGTTTGTGTGACTAAACAACTGACTATCAGTGAAAGTCACAGAATACAGTGACATTTGTGGAACAACTTCTTGTTATCTGTCTCATTGTCATGTATAACTCACCGTTTCAGACACATCTGCAACTAAGTGAATTAAAGTGACATTACAACGTGGATTCAACTGTTAAATGCATGTTGTATGGACTGGCAATAAATTAAAGAGAAAACACCAGAAAGCTATGTTTTTCCAGGAACGGAGGACAGTTAATGCAACACACACGTTGCATTAACAGTTGTCAACTGTCAGTTATGTTTGGCTTGATTGGTTTTGTTGCTGTTTTCATGCGGGCGAGAAAACCCAACCGCCAAAATCAACAGAAAGGCGAACATAGTAATTTGTTGAGCTTTTGATAGACCCTAAATAAAACAACATATAGGCTACGTAAAATTAGTCTGCAGTACTACCGTAAACAATCCCCCCAAAAACTCATTTTTAAAAGCGTGTTTTACATTTAAAAGCAATTAGCAAAAGCATAAATCCCTGCTGTCTGAGTGTGTTCCAGTGAGATTGAGTTTGGTCCACTCCCCCCAAAATCTGTAATAATAATGATCGTACCTCGTGCAGACTTGGTGGCGGAACCGGGCGCGTAGCTGCTGGGCTGGCTTAGCGCCCGGCTGAAGTGCTCATCGACTACCGAACTGATGTCACCGTGGAAGTACGTGAATAAGACGCATCTCGAGCTCAGGTACTCAGCCTCGGGCGGGTGCTCCTTTTCACGCGCGCAGTCCTCCTCCTTAATCGACGTTTGCCCAGGGAGGTTAGAGAACGAGCTGCTCGCGCTGACACTCTCTTGAGCCTCTTGCATTTTGGAGTAAAATGCCAGTTTCTGAAAAGAAAAAGAAAATCGGTGAATGAAAATGAAACAAAAAGCTTGGCCCAATTATGTAGCATACGTTTAATAACAACATGCTATACCTGTTTTAGTTTGAACCTGTGCATTTCGATACACAGCCATATAGTGTGGCATCTTTCCCCTTAAATGTCAATTATTTAAGAAATATTGTGATTGATTTACATGAAAATATAAATAAAAGCACTATAGCCTAGTCTGGTAAAAAAAAAAAAATGCAGGCGATTGGCAATTGGCTACCGACTTGAAGGATTATTGTAAAATGTAGGCTGTTTTGGTCTATATAGGGGTAGGCCTATTTATTTATTATTTCCAAGTCAAAGATTAATAAAGTCTACACAATTTAAATATACATCCTATTGATGTTTTTTTTTTTTACAATAAAGAAGTGAATAGCGACAATCTCCCAGGTTCGTCATACAAACCGGTTAAACAGAAACGTTCGCACTATGTGAAATATGAAAGCCCGCTCTGTGTTCAAACGTATATGTACGTCTGGATATTGACTGCGAGAGGTTTTAAGAAAGTGGCAAACCCTTTAAGAGGGCCTTAACACAGTCCTGGACAGTATCTGGGCCCCGTGTTTGTTCGGACACACCGACAGCTGCAGGCTACAACTGACTGGCCGGCCTGGAATAACACATTGCACTCCCTAGAAGCTTTATTAATTATCTTAGGCTATCGTAGGCCTACTATAAGAATATATGCGTAAGTCATAATCATATTGAATTGAAATAGTTGAAAAATAAACAATAGCATAGTTGTTTCATAAGTTTCACAAAGTTCAACAGAGTTGTGAAACTTGAAATGGCCAAGGGTCCATGTTATTTCACGAATAGCCTCGTTTAAAGATATAGGCTAGGCCTACTACAACTGTAATTTATTCCATTCAGATTTGACATTTAAACATTTAGATAGGATATCCTATTAATGAAGATATAATTACCTTGAGGATTTTATTCTCAAAAAGAAACATTTGTATTAAGTTGTGAATTGTTCTGAAACTTTGTATCCTAATTGACACATCTCACGACTAAAATATATGGTTGACTATACTGCAAGTAGGCTACGACATGACTCGGTCTATAGGAATGTTTCACGTGAATCGCGTACTCTATTTAGACCAGTTAGCCCAATAATCGGTTTATTTGCGTAAGCCTAGACAGATAAAACTTAACGTAACACACAACTATTACTTAATGAAGTGGCCATGCAGTCTCGTAGCCTACCTGATGGTGATAGGGGCTATATGCAGCGGCGAAGTATGGCTGAGGCGGAGGACCATATACTTGATACATAACATCCAAACAGCTCATGGCGAAACCTGCGGAATCTCACGAAAAATAACTTGACGGAGGAAACAGACGATTCATTGAAAACGATTGATGTCCTCAAATGCGTTGATATTAAATATGTTTTCAATCTACAAATGCAGCGCGTGAATGTTCTATTTTCTCAGCAGCTGCCGGTGCGCGTCCTCTCCTTGGTCTTTACGCACCGTCAGTGCGCCAGCGAACGCGGAGTGGACTGAAGTGAAGACATGAAAGATTTTGACGTCTCTGGACATAGACTGTAGTCGACCAATGAGCCGCTCTGCTGCTTCACTCACCTCATCTAAAGAACCGCAGTGATTTCAACACTGTCATGCGATGCCTCCGTATCTACAGCGGACGCTTGCCAAACTGTATGCATAGATGATGTGCCAGGTTAGGGATAGGGTTGCCTGAATTTAACCTACCTGGTCATGTTGCTCTTGCATCATCTTTTTAATTCTTAGGATCTCATTTCACAACAACGTTTCACAACAAACAAACTGAATAGACCAATACTATGTAACCTCTTTGTCCTCCTTTGGGCACAACGACTCTCCAGAGTATAAAGCCGGTGGGTATAACTGGCTGAGAGATGAGCTGTTAATTGAGTGTGTAAACAGATCAAACCAGCCAATGAGAGGAATGTGGAGATACGGAGTGCCACAATCCCACAGTGGCCTGCCAGATTCCCTATGTCGCAGGTCAAATAGTTCGGTCACAATCTCTGGTTAAAGGTCTCTACCTCTACAATGTGTAACGACCAACATCCAGACACCTGTTGGCAAGCCCAGGAGACGGCAGGGGCAGTAAAACAAGAAAACAGTCAAATAGGAAAACAAAAATATAGTGGCGAGCAACGATAGGTTAGGCATGGTAGCAGACTAATGGGAATGGTGAAAAGATCGGTTTTGTTGGGAAGAAGAAGCAGGGAGAGGTGAAATAGAGTCCACATACCTAAAAGTTGCTGCCCTGCCAACATGTGTCTGTCACACATATGATCTGTTTCTAATTTAGCATCTGACCAAGCAAGCCTCGCTTTTTATTCCATAAACATGGTCACTCAGTGTCATACCCTCTATGATTACATTTGGTTTGGCGATGTTAAAATGATTGATGGGTCCGGTCAGTGTCTTCACCACCATCGGAACGTCAATAGCCTGTGTACCATGTCACCACTGAAACGTTTTCTGATCATTCATGTGTTTATATCTCATCCAGATTATCGTTTTCTTTCTCTTTAGCCCAGAGAAATGGTCAGACTGTGTGCAACCACATACACATGGTTAGTGTCTGATATAGCTTAAATTATTCCATACCGTCTAAATAGGGTCACAGTCTCAATTCTCAAAACATGTATTTGATGATCCTGCTCAGCAAGTTTCAAAATAATAGCTCCTGTTTGCATATGTCAGATGGCTGAGCGGGGAGGGAGTCGGGCTAGTAATCAGAAGGTTGCCGGATCGATTCCCCACCGTGCCAAATTACGTTGTGTCCTTGGGCAAGGCATTTCACCCTACTTGTCTCGGGGGGAATGTTCCTCTACTTACTGTAAATCGCTCTGGATAAGAGCGTCTGCTAAATTTATATGTCCCAATTTGTAATGTCATGGTTTGACAATTTTCTAACTTCACAACTATTTTTTGTTGTCTTCCGTAAACCTAATTCATAGAGCATCTGTAGACTGCTGGTCAGATAATCAGATGTACAGTTCACAAGAAGATTTAGTGTTAACTAGGGCCAAAAAGGTCACATTCCAAATGTTGTAATGAGTGGAAGGCCAACCATCCTGTCACACGGCTTCACCCTGGCCCCTTACTCAGCATTTTAAAACCAGTACAACGTCGCACAAGACTCAGAGACAACAACCAACGCTGCTAGCATAGGCATGGAAATCCTCTACGGTTCAAGTTGAACTTTATTGTCATTAGTGTTAAATTACTCATGCTCTGGTTCTCTCTGCCTTCACACAAAGGACACCTTTGCCCCCCCCCCCCCCCCAAAAAAAAAAAAAACGAACTAAACCGGCCACACCAGTAACTTTGACTTTGTAGCAGTCTGCTGTCCTGAGCAGTCAAGTTGTCAAACCACACTGTGATGCAGCCCAACAGAACAACACTCTCAGTGAAGCAACAAAGTTCATGAGGGCCTTGGTGGTCATACCAAAACTCCTGAGATTCCTCAGAATATAGTCTATGCTGAACCTTTTTGAGGATGCATAAATGCCTGTGTATACCAAAAAACACATTACCATCAACAATTTCAACGGATGGATTCATTGATGGAAATAGGAATGTGTTTTTCTCTGATCTTTCTGAAGTCAACAATGATTTATTTTGTCTTCTGGACATGAAGAGAGAGGTTGTCGTCACAGCACCATATGGATCGATCTTCCACGTTCCTCCTATAGGGCCCCTCGTCACTGTCGCTTATTGGTCCAATCACTGTGGTGTCATCTATACATATGAAAAGATGCTGATGTTTGTCATTGGCCACTAGAAATATGATCTGGAACCGCAGCGGTGAGTTGACAGACTATAGAGGTCTGAGACAGCAATCCTGAGGCGCCCTGGTACACCGTGGAACCCCAAACAATGCCAGGGCCATGTGAAACCTGAGGTACCCGAGTGTAACATGTTTTGAGGACATGAGAAGGGATGTCATATGGCTCGGTAGCTTCACAAGCCTCAACCCAATAAGCCTTTGCCACCTGTAGATTAGCTTCATGGGTTGGGCACTGTGCTGCTGTGACTGGATCCACATTTCAAAGCTTCAAAGCCAACATACTGGACCAGTTCGTCTGGGAGAGAGGCGGAGGTTTTGGTGGCCACACTGGGCATAGATTTGTTGCCCGTCATTGCCTGCAGCCCCCTCCACATGAACCGTGAGTCAGTCCCTGGAGTCATTTTCCAGGTTGGCCCTATATTGTCTATTAGCACCTTTGATGGCTCTCCATAAGTCATACCTGGATTTATAGGATACTAAAGCAGAGGTATAGATACCCTGTCAATGGACACTGGTAACATACATAGATACCCCAGTATAGGACACTGGTAACAAGCATAGATACCCCACTATAGGACACTGGTAACATGCATAGATACCCCACTATAGGACACTGGTAACAAGCATAGACACCCCACCACAAGAGACTGGCAGCACAGCTTGTTTTCATAAAGTGGTGTACTGTACAAAACCTGACACTGTAGAGAAGGCACTACTTTATGGAATTGGAAAGTCAAGTTGAAAGTCAAGGTTGTACTGTGTGGTGGAAAACAGTAATGTTTCCACAGCTTGTTGACCTTGTGACTGGTTCACTGTAGACTCAGACAGCCTCAGCAACATCTTCTATGCAATCTTACTCTCGTTGTGAAGTTTGCAGACAGAGAATGAATCTTTTAAAAAGCGATTTGTCTGTATATTTTGTCAAATGCTTTTTATTGACAACAGATGCATGTCATACAGTGTACAATTGAAGTTAAAAAATAAATACAATTCTTTGATTTTTCTTTTCTTTAACAAACATCCCTCCTCGTTTCCCACCACATGCCCTTACCTTGAAAATCCATAACGATACAAGTTCAAAACACAATGACAGTAATTCCATATGTTGTCAGAAAATAAAGCACATTGGAAAATAGAAAAGGTATTTTAAATGAATAGCCTTGAGTAACAGTGCATGCAATTGAATACAGATATTGAAAGGTGACACAATATTCCTCTCCTATGCAAGGGGGAGTGTTCGACAGCTGTTAACAAATTTGTCAAGCATTGCCATTTTATAGACAAGGTATACTGAGCCCCTGAGAGTGAATTTTATCTTCTAAGTTTACAAAAAATACTAGGTCTAGGATACCAGATTGAGGATGATGGAAGATTAGAAAACTTTGATCGCTGTCCTGCCAATGTCCCTGGCCAGAACCCAGGTGAGGGGCTGCTGTTGATGTGGCTGACCACGTCTCCTGGTAGCCATTGGAGAAAGGACAGCAGGATGGGATTCATGCAGAGCAAGAATGTCTTCAGCGGACACTTCCTGCATGTGTTTTCTAGCAAAATTCTGAGCCAAAAGAGATATTCAGCCATGATAACTTTGTTATAGAAACAGTAGGCCTATGTGCATCCAGTGTCATAAGACAGTCATGTAATTGTGAAATTACACACTCAGACATCCCAACCTGCAGAGACTCATTCCCGAATTTATGGAGATTGTAGGCCTGTAGCATTTGCGGGTAGCCTGACGTTGTCATACTCATAATTCTAGTCAGAATATGAGTCTGAGAACTCTCCGTTGGGCTTTGACTACGGGGCGTGTTTCAAACGAGCCTGGAAAACAAATGCCTCTTCGCTCAATTGGATAGATCTACAACCAATCAGAGCAACAGAGTATGTGACGTATGTTAAGCGCCGCATAGTTGTTGTCAACAGAACTAAACTGCAAGCAGACTTGAAGTATGCTTGAAGAATGAATACAAACGATTTTTGCCGGTGTTGTAAAATTAATTTAAGGGTAGGGGGAGTACTTGTTCACACGGTCAACCTTTTTGAGCGAAACAATAAAGGGCAATGCATATACGAACAAGTTCTCCGTTTAGGATTACAACTCCACAAAAGAAAAGGAGAAACCACAATGGCCACTGGGTTTTCATTGTGTCCTATCTTCTTCGCGACCATCGGGGCCAGCTGATAAATTAAACTTTTACCGAATCCCGTAGGAAGGACGGCAAAAACATATTTTCCATCGACAAATGCCTTGATTGCGTCTCTCTGTTCCTCTTTCAAAATTAATGCGCTGTCGATGTCTTCTAAAACAGACTCGATGGCAGAATCATAACATCCCAGATCTCCAGCGGTAGCCATGTTTGTTCAAAACGAATTCAACTTCAGCGCTCTTTTGTGACGTGGGTGATTACGTTACTGTTGATCATCTGTCCATCATCGTATAAAGCCCGCCCTGGCAATTTCATTGGTTCGCCCAGATTCTGGTTTTCTGTAGTTGGTCCCCAATACGAGGACCCCTCCAGACCCAACTTCCCGACCAAATTTTGATCTAGCTAAACCGGAAACAGAACAACAGGCACGCCGCACACACTTGTTTTGGAGCCTGCCAAAGAGTAGTTAGACTAACGTTACCTTTTGAGTGGATGGCGAGCGCGAGAACGCCGAAATGGATGCCAATAAGATTCTGAATGGAAAGTTCACTTTAAAAAAGTTGCCAAATGGTTCCATTGACAAGAACTATTATCGCAGCACGTCCAGTCTGAAAAACCCAAGCCCCCATCCCTCACCCCTCGGCTTGAAGCAACGGCCCCGGTGGATGTAGGTGGTATTGCATGTACGGTTAGGTTTCCGACTCTTCCGGTCGTTTTCATTCTATTAACTCCATTCAACATTTACAAAACTAACTTGGAAGACAAAGGTAGCTTACTCTAGTTATATTAACTCTATGGAAAAACCACTTGATGAAATACCAGCTGATGCAAATTCTCAGCCCCCTCGTCAAAGCCAGGCGACAATAGATGTATTCGACTTCATGCAGCACCGGCGGCGCCGACATCCGGCAGCCGGTTGTCTTAAACGCTGAGAATGCCATTGGCTGCTTCAACTCAGCTGCGCTGCATGAAGTCGAACGCACCTAATGGATGAATTCAGACAGAAGCACATGGATACCACAACCAAGAACAGACCTACAGCCATAGTTAAATGGGTGGCTACTGCATGTAAGCTTGTTAACGTTAGGTGCGTTCGACTTCATGCCGGTGCTGCATGAAGTCAAACACACCTGTTGTGACGAGGGTCTAGCTGATATCCTTAAAATAAAATTAATATTAAAAATAACATTTGCAAAAAGCAAGCCGTTCCACTTTTCCATGTTGATAAGAGCATTAAAATGAGAAAAAAATAATGGGACAAAAAGAAATCAAGGGACATTTAGAATAGATAAAAATGTGCGATTAAATGTGATTCATTGCAAGTTTGCTATGACAGTAATACGATTAATCGCGATTAAATATTTTAATCATTTGACAGCACTACTTCATACAAGTTCATTCACTCAAATGAATGTTTTGAATCATTTTAATCATAGCAATTGTATTAAGGATCAACTAAAGCCCTGCCTACTTCCTCTGCCCACTTCTTATTACTAATTACTTATTACTCTCTCTCTCTCTCTTTCTCTCTCTCCTCCCCATTTCACTGACACACCCTTTGTCCTTCAGGTCTTCAGTTCGAATCATTTCGATTTGAGTGAGGTTTTTGTGTCGAGTGGAGCCTTGGTGAAGAACATTGCATTGGGCTGTTGGAGTTGTGTCCAAAGGTATTCTATTTGAGCCCCTGACGTTGTAAGCAATGTGAGGGGCTGTTTTTGAAGTAAAAGTCCAACCATTTCTGACACATTGAACTGCTCCTCCTGGAATTAAAAAACATTCATACCACATAATGTAAAGCCTTGATTTTCCTCCTTTTCCACTCTCTTTCCCTCCCTGTCTTTGGCGCTCCCTCGCTCTCCCTCCCTCCTCTGCATCTCTCCCCTCTCTTCCTCATAGAAAAATTAACCCGAAACCACAAGGTCTGACACGGAGAAAGGATTGGAAGAAAGTGTTCCTCTATGTTCGTGAATGGTTGGCAGACGATGTCTTAAGATGGCGTAAGGCTTTCATAGGCTTTCATAAAGAATCTCGTCCTAAACGTTCTTTATTGACTTCCTAGACTCCGAACACACGGGTTCCATCCAAACGTTCTTTAATACTGGAGCCACAAATGTCAAACACCATTATCTCCCTTCCAAGTTTATAGAAAGTATTATTTTCCTTCAAGGACTAATAGGTGTTGTATATAATGTATCGCAATGCTGTGAGGCATTCTTGCAGATCTAATGATCTCTGTCTGTCTCTCTCTCACACATATACACAATCAGATGTGCTGCTTGGCGTCGGCAGACTCGGTCATGTCTGCAGAGACAGGTGGACATGAACCGGAGAAACCACCACACTAATCAGACCTAAATTTGATCATTGAATACACCTGACATGGTCATAGTCTCATCTCATCATCTTCCACTCAACTCCATATCTGTGTCACTTTTCTATTGAGTGTTTATTTTTTTTTTACTGAAAGTATATTATTAATTGCCGTGGCGCAAGGGTTTCTTGCAGTTCGTAGATTTAAATCTCTCCTCTTCCTCCTCCTTTGTACATTTCCAATTTGTTTTTCTTTTGTAGTACTTCAAGGTTTTTTTTTATAGATGGAGATGCCACTGGTGCGTAACAAACCTCAGATAATGTTTCCTTGAACCTACAAGGACTGTTATTTTTGCTAAACCACTTAATGCATCGATAATCATTTCAACCAGTGGCAGCACAAATGGGTATTGAACTGTGTCCAAAAGAATGAAGGAACCACTCTCCAATCCTCAGGATCCTGTTAAACACATTTTAACCGTTCACAAATACGACTGTTTGTCTTTGAGGAAACGATCCCATAGTTCAATGCTGCGTAGCCTACAGATGTAGGGAGCCCTCCCTTGTGAAGCGATTCCTTTCACTTCACTAGAATGACGTATCGAGAAACACCTGCTCTCTCTACCAACACACGCTGTTATGCAGTCCACAAACAGGCACAAATCAGGGGTCTGATACTCTGTGGCCAGCCACAAGTGGTGGAGCTGATAAGAAACAAGAGCATCTCATCATTTAAACTCAGTGGGTATGAGTTCTCAGCCTTGCACACTTGTCCCCTTACAGTTACCGTAGTATCGGTTTGCATTTACATTTAGACATTTAGCAGACGCTCTTATCCAGAGCGACTTACAGCAAGTACAGGGACATTCTCCCCGAGGCAAGTAGGGTGAAGTGTCTGAAGGTTTACCTAACGCTCTGACTTCAAAAATTCATAATACTGACTGCATTCACTCTATGTACTGTACCTAGTAAGTACTATTTGGCATGTCTATACAAGCCTATACTATATATTTAGCTTTTTTGTTGTTGCTCACTACAGGATGTAAAACAAATGGATGTAGATGCTTCTGACTGTGTTCCAGACAGAGTATGCTCTGGATGGGATGGCATTTGTCGCCTTGCCAGTGGAAAGTATGGGTATGTGCAAAATTTGACGGTGTCCAGTTTTAGCAGTAAATCTGGATGTTATTGTCTTTCCTCTAGCAACACAACTAATAAGCGAATGTGATGCTACATGTCTCTTCAAGAAAGTACATTTTCAATAAAGTACTTCAGACTGGGTTAAAGGTTTATCTTATAAAACATATTGGCTTTACTATCTAGATGATATGACAAGTTGGGGGAATTACATAAATTAATTTCACAGTATGAATTGAAATTGCTCATGGTAACAAAGTATCGAAAATACAGTTTGAAGTCATTTTTCCGAAGTCATGTTTTGGATTTTATGTTATCTGAAATCAAACCCACCGCAACGGGGGAGCACTTTTCACTCGGCGATGTTGCAGACTCGACCAAGATCCTGCCGTCCTCTTCATTCCGTTTCCTCAGCGCGTCTCGTTAAGGCCGCTTCACTTCCCACCCTCCGTCTCGTTTACGTTTTACCTTCCGGGCGCTTCCTGTGCCTCTACCTGCAGCCACGGACAAGGACCTCTCCACAACCCATCCACTACCTGCTGCCCTTGTCCACCCCCCCTTGTCCACCCCTACCCCTACCCCCCCCACCCCCATCCTCTTCTCCCATCTCCTCTCATGACCTTCTATTCTAAGTTGCCTGGAAACTGCCTGGAACTGTGCGGCACACCAGGCCTTTGTGTTCTCCTGTATCTGCGAGGTCTTTTGTCTGTGCCTCCCCCAGACGCACGTAAACCCAGGCAGGGCTGCTGGCTTCTTTTCTGCCATTACGCTGAGAGACAGCCCTGCTCTGCTTGGGGTGGATGGCCTCCTTGAAGCTTCGTTGATTGAGATGTTCCACTGTTCCATTGTTCTGGGGCCCCCTCTCCCGCCCCCCCCCCCCCCCATCCTCCCTTCTACCATTCAACGCAGGACTCTGACCTTGGGGTAGCGGGACCGACTTTTTCATCAAACATGGTCAAAGTCTCATCATTCACAACAGTCAGGTGTGCATTTGTGTGTGTGAGCGTGTGTCATAAGTGTGCTTCAGCATACATTTTGATTTACATTTTGTTGACAAATGGATCTGTGCGAGCTCATTGAACCGGACGGAACTCCGGTGTGTCTCGTGTGTAGCCCATCCCGCACACCGTCACGGTGTGTTTTGATTGTTTTCGCCCAAGTCCAGTTTGCTGTTTGCTCCTGAATGGGAGGGACACGCAGCCTGACATACTGATGTGTGTGCCGTTAACGAGCCAATCTAGGTGTCGCGTCTGGGTGAAGGGGGGGAGGGGGGGGGGGACGACTGAGGGGCGAGGAGCTTTTCATCACTAGGCACCACGTCCCACTCCTCCCCTCTCCTCCCCTCTCCTCTCCGCCCCATGCTCCACGCTCACCTAAAGGCAGTAGCATTATATGAGCATTCAATTAAAGTCTTTGGAGATGGCAAAAAAATGCACCGCATCAAAGAAGAAAGAGATAGAGGGAGGAGGGAAACGAAGAAAGAGGAGGAGGGGGTGGGGGGGGTTGGAGGACTGTCTTTTTCTCTCCAGCTGGACAGTGAAAGAGCCCCAAAAACGATTCTTAATGAGGCCAGATATGACGATGTGTTTAATTAGCGAGGGGGCTGAGAGGGGGACATCGAGAACTCGAGGTAGGAGGAAACAAAAGCGCCCGCTTATCCCTCTAAAGCAGACCGGCTAAAATGTGAGAAATGTTTTTCAAATGCCGGGGTTTGGTTTGCATAATGACCTGGTTAGCGGCACCTGAATGGCTGACCTGTGTGACTTCCTGCCCGTGAGTTCCTCCCCTGTTCCTCGGCAACAGACTTGAGATGTGGTCCTCAACAGGTGCCTTCCATCCCACCCCTGGCAACCGAGCATCGCCCCCCCCCCCCCCCCCCCCCGGCAACCAGGACACACACCCCCACCTTCCCAGAGTGCCTCTCTTTCAGCCCACTGTGTGTTCTACACTGGAAGATGAATTTAATTGAACATATCTACTGTAATTAGAAAAGTCAGCCAGGCTCATCTGCTGATCTGGTCTGTGCATCAAGGCTCTCCCGGCTTCAGTGAATGTGTTTTCTTGTTTGAACGCAGGGTCAGACTGAAAAGCCTGGTGTGCCAAAGGCCAGGTTGTAAACACTTTATTCTATTTGAGGGAAGACCCTCCTGGTCCTCCTATCCCTTTCTTAGAAACACATGGTAACGACTGCTCTCCCCCTCAATCACACACACACACACACACTCAAACACACACACACTCAAACACACACACACACACTCAAACACACACTCACACACACACACAACACCCCTGTCCCAGTCTTCTCTTGGTTTTCCTCCCAGCTGTCTCCTGGGTTTCATGGCCGTTCCTAACTTGGTGCCTGTCCCCGGCTGCTGGGATCTGACCACATGACCCGCTGATTCATGGGGACGCCCATAGAGCTGTCACATGGGAGGCAGGTGTGGAGAAACTGGCTGGCCGCCTGCGCCGAGAAACAGCCTCTGACCTCATCGTGAAACATCGCAAACTGGCGGCGGCCCGGCTCTCTCAGGGCCCGGTCAGAGACATACAAGGGCTTTTCTAAATATTGATATGAAACCCGAGCAGGTGGAAAGGTGGAATCACATGAAGAGTTACGGCCTGTCGCGGTGAAGGGTGGCAGGGAGATATCGGGACGTTGTGACATTTGTCACTTTTATTCCAGAGTGCCGCTGCAGAGACTGGAAAAAACGCACTGGTCTCACACCAGCAGGGTTTATGGGTGGCGGTTTGATATACAAAGTAGGCTACCATTCGCAAGTAGAAGACGAGACTGCAGTGCCGAGGGTTACGTAAACAAACATACCCCATAATTTTAGTTGAGCTCTCGCCACTCTGTAGAAGTAAAGCTATTTACATGTCTCGTTTCACACAGTTGCCCGTTAATTACAACTGAAATATTTTAGCCTTCGAAATATGACGTTTATAATGTGTACATTTCGGCTCGTCTCTTCATTTAACAGGCACGCCGCGGTTAAACAGCGGATTCCATGTTTACAAGCTGCGTGTGTTTTATTGAGACAGGTTGGCGCAAAGGAATGTGAGCCACGCCGAATTTGATCCCGCAAATGCAACCGCGTTTTAGCACTCATAACCACATAACTGCTGCGGGAGGCCGGAGAGAGAGAGACAGAGAAACAATTATCCCTTCTTCCGTCATTCCTGCAGTTAAAGCGTTAAGTTCCATACTGACACTTTCTCATCCTCGTTTAGTTACCCCAGCTTTCCAGCCCCACCGTAAGATGAATGTCGCAGATGAACGCCAGGCCCGGCGTGCCTCATACGGGTCGCGTTATCTGGAACCGAGGAAGGGAGAATTAAAGCCTGCTGAGCCTGACGACCACACAGACCCTTACACCCTGCCTCCATAACTGAGAAAGAGAGCATGAGAGTGTGTTTGTGTGTATGGGGGTGTATAGGTGTGTGTGTGTGTGTGAGAGAGAAAGAGAGAGAGAGAGAGAGAGACAGGGGAGGGGAGGTAGGGTGAACAGAATCTCGATCCAAACCCCCTGTTCCTTCGACCCTAACCTGAAGCTGGGGTTCAGGGGACGTAGTAGGATCGAAGATTTAGGCCAGGGGGTAGCGAGGATTCCAGAGATTCCACCCCAGCATAGCGGCCATGCCTGGGGGAGTAGAAGCTGCCTGATATAAGGCATGCCTCGCATCGTTCCTCCAGTGTATATTTTCATTTAGTCTGAATGCTTGGCACCCTGTGTGGGTAAACGAAGTGCTAGGTAGACATACGCGGCATAGCTGCCCCTCTCATCCTGCGATGAGAGAACACGTTCATTAACATCGCTCATTTACATAGCTGGGAGGCAAAGCCGCACCTCCCCCAGTCAACGACTCCGGAGGGATGATGATGATCGATGAGGATGATGAGCATGATACGTTAATAAGTTCATACGGAACACGAAAGTGACACACATTTAGCAATTGGGATAACCCCCCCCAAAATGATTCAATCCGATTGAATCTTTTCCCAGTCACCTCTGACACTAGATTGACCTCAACGGCAAGTTCGGAAAACGAAATCTCCGTCAATATCCCACTTCACATCCCTCCCGCCCACATATCTGACTCTCTGACTTCCCTGTCAAGGTTCCTAACTTACCCGCGCGTCTGCATGCGAGTGAATATCGCCTTGGCATGTGCGTCGTTACTTGTCAATATCTGTTGTCTTGATGTACATGTGTGCGCGCCCTGTGTGTGTTGAAGGGGTAGTCTTTGTATGTGTGTGTGTGTGTGTGAGTGTGTGACGGGCTCATGTCTATGCCATTCTCCCCGTGTCTGTCGTGCACCTTGTTTCCAAGTATGGTCACTATGAGCAGACCTGTCACTGGGGGGGCCTTTGGGGCCAAATGAATGACCGACGGCCAAGGGCAAAAAAGACAAGACAGCTGCTTCTGTCACCACCCAGAGACACATAAGACAGGGTCTGGCTCTCTGCTCTGCTCTCCTCTCCAATGTAAATGGGTGCGCTTGTTTTTATACGCACGTGTACACGGGGGACTGGTGAATCCACGTTTTTCGTCAGTGTGTGCCCGCGCGTGCATTGCACAAAAGATCATGTGGGTCGCTGTGCGGATGGCGGACATGTGTGTGTGTGTGTGTGTGTGTCCTGTCAGCGGCCCAGTCATGTGCGAGTAAGGAGGGAGCAGGCGGGACGCCTAGGTCTTGCCTCATCGGCTTGCTGCACTCTATAAATAAGACACAAGTACGACATTGGTGGAGCCCAGCCCAAATAGCTCCTGATGCCCCCCCGCACCTCCGCTGCGCTCCTGCCCCCACCTATGCCCCCTTGCCCCCTGGCTGTGGCCTACTGTCATCAATATGCCTGGGTATCAGCTTGTCACAGGAGCATCACTGGAATAAACGTCCCCAGCGCATCATCGCGCTCTCGTCCAGAGGTGTGTCACCTGTAAATACTTTACACCCGCCTTCACAGTGTGAAACGGAGTGTCCTCCAATATCACACAATTCGTTTGTTCAGGATCTTTCTCCATCCGTGGTGGCGTTTCATGCTCTTGTTTCCCGACGCAGTAACCTTGGTCTGAAAGCGCGTTTTGAGTGTCACAGTTTTGTTTGGTCGTCGTCTTTTGAAATATTGCTATAGTTGTGGCAGGGTGTTTCTCTTTTGATGTACCTGTTGCAAGCAAACACGTCACAGAGAAAAGGTTTGTACACTGGCACTGAAACATTTCAATTGAGTTTGAAGGATAACCGTCTTGCAAGTTCTTGACTTTTTCACAGCGTATGGTATTGTGGTATAAGGGGCTTGTGCGCTTAGAAATGGATGTACCAGTATACATGGCTTACTCAATGCTTGTCGCATTTTTTGCCTCTCAACATTGTAATCACTGTCAAATATGTGGTGCTTGTGCGTCAACATGTTTTCTTCTTCCTTTTTTCATTCGATGTCACAACCAACCTCTCCCGTCTTCCTTGTTTTCCTGAATCAGGTCTTGTCCTTGCAGGCTGGGACAGAGATGCTGAAGTATGATCTGTAGACGGCTTCAGGTGCTTTCGGGGTGATATCGTTCAGTATGTGTGTGTGTGTGTGGTATGTGTGTGCGCGACTCACTTTTGTCTTGCGACGGCCTCAAGCTGGCCTCCTGCTTATGAAAACATGGTACATGAGGGGTGATGTTGTGATGATCCTCCAGACAGGGGAGGACAGAATAGAAGAGAACAGAGGAGAAGGAGAGACAAGAAAGGAGAAGAGATGAGTCGACCAGTGCAGACAGCAAAAGCAAATATGTGCTTTCCACACAAACAAAATGCACGCCGTCACACACAGGCAACAAAGGTACCCCGACCCCCACTCCACTCCACACACACACACACACACACAAATAACCTATCCTCCTGCCAACAGGCTCTCCAGCTTCGATTGGTCCAAAAATGCCTTGTGATTACTTTGCAAACCAATTTCCCAACAGGCACAAGAAAGTTATCTAAAGTTATCTATCAGCTGTCTACTGAATCACACGACTGAGGAGACTACTGATGGATGGGACATGATGATCACACTGGGCCTGACCACCCTTCCACACACACACACACACAATCCTCTACGAGTGGCTTTTGTTGCAAGTGAGCATGTGCTGTTGCAAGCGGACTGCCCTAATTTTAACTGCTAATGGGCGCTGTGTCTCCCAGACCCCACAAGTCCAAGCCAAAAATAGGAGAGGGAGAAAGAGACGGGGGGGGGGACAGAGAGAGAGAGAGAGAGAGAGAGAGAGAGAGAGAGAGAGAGAGAGAGCGAAGGGGGGCATCAGCAGCCGCAGTGAGAGATGAAGAGAAGAAGGAAGAGAGAGCGGAAGGGTGAACAGGAGGGAGAAACGGACAATGAAGGGGTAGACAGGGAAACAGCAAGAACAAAAAAGAGTGCCGTGCTAACCGTGCAAAAACAGCCAAACAACAAACACAAGAGCTGTGTCTACTACCGTGCACTTCGAGCACTGACTTTCAGTGCTTAGGGCGCTTCACTCACAAAACCAGCAGAATTCAGTGCACTGAAAATACCCGGATGGCGCACTGCAAACGGTCCAAAAAAACAGTGTACAACGATGGACACTACTCACCCTAAACAGGCGCCATCTTGGCTACGTAGCGGAAAAGGAGGAGCCCTTTCGGCAGCTTTTTCCACTTAAGTGGAGAAGCGCGTTCATTTAGGCAGATTTAGCGGGTGTCGCAAGCAGATTTGCGTCCGTCACTTCCACCAAGTGTTTAACGTAAGTGTTCCATTTGAGACAGCACTTATAAGCGACGGAGTGCACTGAATATGTAAGTGCACTGTTTTGCAGTGCACAGTATTGCAGTGTACTTCGTAAAGTGTGCGGTAGTAGACACAGCCAAGGACTTCACGAAAACTTACAACTAAAGTGCTGACCTAGAGATCGTACCAACAGCCTACCTACAGCCATACCTACAAACATACGTCAAACCACACAGTCTATCTGCAATAACACCTACAAACATACCTCCAGTACAATCCACATCATGTACTGTATGGGGTGATCTCAACAACTTTTCAGACAGTTAACTGACTAATATCTAGCGGGGTTGCTTGATACTTTGCTGTCACCTTCGCCACCCCAGCCTTCATTTTAGATTGCGTCCATACCTCTGTCTGTCGATGACTGTTATGCAGCAGTCTGCAGGTGGAGTTGATTCATTCACAGTGTTGACCTTCCTTGAAGTGGGAAGAGAAAATGTGTTTGTTACAGGTGTAATTGCGTTGCTTCTCAGTATCACCTCCCCTCTCACTTGTCCACTCCAGGGTTCAATCTCCAGTTCACTGACACACACACACATGCTTATACATTGCTTTGTCAGCCACACCACCAAAAAGCGAGCAATTTAATGGCAGAGGTGGGAGGTATTTATACTGAGGAGTTTAAACAATTCAACTCAGTGACATACTACATCTATATCTACTCATACCAACCACTGCTGGAGACTGAAGTAGTACAGATAATCGTTCTCTCATCATGGAGTCATATTGCACTTGCAGTCCACGGCCTGGATGCTGACATCGTTGTTTTTACCGTCAGGATCTACGGTGAGCCATCTTGATGTGCCACACAGAGAGACAAAATTGGTGGGAGGGAACTTGCTGAGACCTCTTCTTGACAACCGTCACCTTCAAGAGGTTCAGAGGTGTCGGGCCGGACACGCCGGTCCTAGTCAGACATCGCACCCTCCTTCTCCACCCCAGTCATCATCCCCCGCTTACTCCCGCCCCCCCTTTTCCAACTCATTCAGAACCGCTGGCCTTGCTTTTCTTGGCAGAATAATAACTCTAATTGAATGATTTGGAAATTAAATCTTTTTTTTGGGAGGGGGGGGGGGGGCGAAGGCGTGAGCAGGAACGTCTTGTGTCCGTGAGTCTGCCGTCGGTAACGGGAGAGGGGGAAGGAACAATGGGAGCGTTTGGTTAAAACACAACTGGACATACGTAGAAGCCGATATTTACAAAAGAGAAAAATAGCTTCCGCTAATTAGATTTATTGGCAGACGAGGGAAGTGAAAAACTGTCGGGCAGGGTGGTCAGGATTTTAATGACTATTCCTGCTGAAACTTTGTCCTTCACACGGAAAACGCTGGAAAATGGTTTCATGGACTACACAATGGTAGCACAGTTGGGAGTCAGGTTCGAGTTAGGAGGTTGGAACAGTAGCAGGCAGCTTCAGTGAGGAACCGAGATAGAGAGACAGCTGTAGAAAACATATAGCCAGGCCCCCCGCCCCCCCAACACACACGCACACACACACACACACACACAGAGACAGAAGAGGGCCAGGGGTCAGGGACATATCCTAGGTGGTATATGGCTAGTGATATTGATGGCGACCGGCAAGCACAGACCAGACAACTGCAACAATGAAGAAGAATCTCCCTCAGTCACCTGTCGTCTTCTGAGAACATAACTACACACCAACAACTCAAGTACTATTAAACTCTGCTCTGAGGTCAGTCTCTGTCCTCCTGGGTCCTGAATGTGTTTTAGAGTGTGTGACGGGCAGTGTGTCGGCGTGTGTTATGTAGGTATTGAGAAGGAGTGTTTGTGTGTGGGTGGTTGTATTCAGTACAGGGCAGGGAGTTTGTGTGTACATGTTTGGTATTGAGATAAAACGTGTGAGTGTTCACTAAGCAGGGAAGTTGTGGGTTGGGGTCAATGAGTGAGTGAGTGCTTGCGTGTATGATCCGTGTGTGTGTCTCTCTGTGTGTGTGTCTGGGACAGGTGTCACAATACACCCCTCTCCAGAAACAGACACTCTCTGTTTTCACATTTCACACCACCCCCTCCGCCTCCGCCCCCACCCCCCTCCCGACAGTTGCCGTGGTCACATGGCGTCCAGGGTTCATTCCCCAGTCATCCTACTGCTACAGGAACGGCACGCAAGCTCCTGTGACGCCGCTGGACGTCCACACAGAAACCCCCATGAGCTCGGAGAAACTGTCAAGCCTCGACACAGGCTGGTGTCTGGTTCCTACTCGTCAATCCAATCAGGACTGGGCTCAATGCGGGAGCTCCCATTTTCACGACCTTCTTCACTGACTTCACAGACCAAAGCGTTTGATACTTTTTAATCATGTCCTGCTCGTGAATAGAGCTAAAACTTTAATCATGACGTATTTAATCAAGCCATAACAAAACTTGCCTGGCACCCATACTTGATAAACCACAACCCATGAGTCTAGGTGGGTGACATTGTCTGTTCTTTTCTAAAAAAGTCAGGAAAGAGGTTCCTCGAAGGTCAATCATTTTTATTTTGTCATTTCTTTTCATCAATGAAATAGGCTTGGCTTTGTCCAACTGTAAATGGAACTTTGTATGCAGAGGACACAATTGTAGATTTCAGTTTCTCTTCAATCAAATGTGACCTCCAAGCAGCGGGTTATTGTGCTCAAACTTCCATCACTAACCAGAGATTAGTCTTCAAGATATGTCTGCATTTGGATTATACAGCAGATACTCATTCAAGGCTAACGCATGGTACTTTTTGAAAGGATGACCCTAAAGTTAGTCTGTCTCTTAACAACAGGAAACACATGGACGTGCATGCACATCGTATAGTCTACCATCACATTGGTGTGCTTGTCAACTAGGAAGGCACAACATTGGTACCTACTTGACTTAACAAGAACAACATAGCATCAAACTAGTTCATAGAACTGTTTGATCCTAAACATTTCTCCATGAGGCCACAGTCCTGGCCACGCTTGTAGTACTTCAGGGGTCAGATGGCTGAGCGGTTAGGGAATTAGGCTATTAATCAGAAGGATGCCGGTTCGATTCCTGGCTGTGAAAAATGACATTGTGTTCTTGGGCAAGGCACTTCACCCTACTTGCCTCGGGGGAATGTCCCTGTACTAGATAAGAGCGTCTGCTAAATGTAAATGTATTTGGGGGAATATGCTTTTGAAACAGCAACCAGGGCTCTCTGTAACTAGAGTTCTTGATCCCCACGGGTCCTTAATGGAAAATGTTATGTCTAAGGATGCAGTTGAACAACGTACTGAGCGTACGATATAAGTTACAACACAGAGGTATCCTTTATGCCCCTCAGCCAAAGTTAACGTGAAACTAAAATGACTGATAAAACCATTTCAGTGGCAACAAAAACATCCGCAGCTGATTCGTGTGTGTAGCTTCAACCACACGGCCGTCCGACCGGACCAGGGTTCAGTGTAGGGCACGTCTTCCGTCTAAATGGGAAGCGTGCACAGGCCTCCCGTTTCAATTCTTAAAGGCTTTTGTGTGCTGCTCCTTTCATCATCTTTTTACAAACTGCCTCCATGCGCACATAAACAAATACACACATACACATGCTCGCAAGCACTCGCGCACGCACGCCCACACACGCATCTATGCCCATCCACACACAGTCATGCAGTGTCACACACATACACACACGCGTGTGCGTGCGCACACACACCCTTTCTGTGTCCTTGAAGGGGCTATGTTGTATTATCGACACGTGTAAGGCCAGGTTTGGGGTTCCATCAGCAGACGAGACCGTCAGCCAGAACCCTAACACCCCCTGACATCCCCTGATGTCTCACAGGCAAAGTGTAGGACTGGTTGGCCATTCAAAACACAGCTTGAAAAGCTCTATGTGGGGTTTCATACACACACAGCAAAACACACGCACCATTAGCTAGAGGCGAGCCCTCTCAGGGTGACTGGTTAGAGCAGGAGCAGTGTGTGAGCCAGTGAGAGAGGGTGTGTGCGAGTGAGTGAGTGAGTGTGTGTGCGCATGAGTGTGTGTGGTCACGTCGCTAAGAAGCTGCTCATTGTGTCCGCGGAACAACCTCTGAGAACAGGTGGAACGGGGCTCGAATCATGAGCAGATTTACCGCAGTCAAAATAAACAAAAACGAATACAGCACTGTGTGTGTGTCCCTCGAATACAATTTAGGGTTCGGAATTTAAGTGTGTGACCGTGGAAAACCCAATGTTCCAGTAGAGCTGTTCTGAGTGTGTATCAGCAGGCCTGTTCGCTAGGAGGACCTGAGAGAGACCAGGCAGCCAGTAGACACAACAGTAGGATCAGCTCTGAGGGCAACAGACGCATTCCTGATCCCTGACTGGAAGGAGCATACGGCTTGTCTTACTCTCCAAAACTAGAGCTGTTAATTGTGCATTAAAAAGGGCTGTGTGTGTGTGTGTGTGTGTCTGAGAGTGTATGTGTGCCCCAATCCCTGTCTGTGTTTTTACACAGACAATGTCAGTCTCTAAGTCACTCTCTCTTTCTATTTCACACACTCACACACACACACACACACACACACACACACACACACACACACACACACACACACACACACACACACACACCCCTGACGGTCATGTTTCTGCCAGTCTAAGAGGTTAACAGGGTGCAAAGTCTTTGTATTATCCAATCAGCAACCGCGACACTAAAAACACTTTCAACTTCTCCCCAATCTTTAATTCATAATAACTCTAACAAATATCACGATAACCCCTTCAAATTCACTTATTATCATGTATTAAATTACTACTCACGTTGTTTAATGCAAACAGGTGACCAGTGCTTTTAAAATCTACTTTTGACAGAGAGAGCAGAAGAGCAGAATGTATTCAAGATGCTGCCATTCAGTAGTGGCTCCTCTCTCAGAAACCCCTTCAGCCTGCAGCTTTGAACCAGGAGAGATGGATGCCATTCAAACCCCACAACACAACCTGTGTGCGGAGTTCTTTTGTGTATCAATGTGTGTGTGAGCGTGTGTCTAAGAGAGTGCATGCTCGCGTGTGTGTGAGTGTGAGAGGGTTCCTGTTTGTGTGCGTGTGATCGGTTGATTGTCTAATGATTGTCTAATTTAAATGCTTGACTGTAGCTGTTTAGCCAGAGAGACCAACATTACAGACCAGCAGCAGAACCAGATGATGGCTGAACGAGGTAACTGGATCTCCACTGGTGTGCTGCAACAACATGCTTGTCAACCCCGAAAGAGATGTTAGATTAGAGCAAGAATGTAAAGAGAAGGGACAAGGCCACAGCGCAAATATATACACACACACACACACAGAGACGTACACAAACACACATGCACACGTCCCTTAGCCTCACCACTGCTGCAGGTCTCCATGTACTGTCAGCTCCATCAGGTAGGGTATATGTGACAGACAGACAGGCGTACAGAAGGAGAGAAACAGACAGACAGAGACCGACAGGCAGACAGAGACAGACAGAGACAGACAGGCAGAGACAGACAGGCAGACAGAGACAAACAGACAGACAGACAGACAGACAGACAGACAGACAGACAGACAGACAGACAGACAGACAGACAGACAGACAGACAGACAGAAAGGCAGGCAGGCAGGCAGGCAGGCAGGCAGGCAGGCAGGCAGGCAGGCAGGCAGAGACAGACAGACAGACAGACAGACAGACAGACAGACAGACAGACAGACAGACAGACAGATAACAGACAAGCAGACAGAGACAGACAGACAGATAGCAGACAGACAGACAGACAGATAGCTGACAGACAGATAGCAGACAGGCAGACAGACAGTCAGGCAGCTACTTCAGCCTTTTGTTTAGAGGGTTCTATGGAAGGAGGAGGGGGATGGGCTGTCCCTGCTTTCATGTGCCTAAAAGACTGTGTATAGAGAGATGGATATGTGTGTGTGTGTGTGTAAGAGGTAGAGAGAACAGGTTGGGGATCAGTCCGTAGACGAACAAGAGAAAGAGATTGGGGTTGTATTGGTTAAGCAATAAAGCATAATGAGATCACAACAAAACAGACCTCCATCAATGAAAGACACATGAACGCAAACGCATGTACACACTGGCAATGAAACACGGTGTCGCCATCATCAGTCCATCTAACATCCATCATCAGTCCATCTAACATCCATCATCAGTCCATCTAACATCCATCATCAGTCCATCTAACATCCATCATCAGTCCATCTAACATCCATCATCAGTCCATCTAACATCCATCATCAGTCCATCTAACATCCATCATCAGTCCATCTAACATCCATCATCAGTCCATCTAACATCCATCATCAGTCCATCTAACATCCATCATCCGTCCATCTAACATCCATCATCCGTCCATCTAACATCCATCATCAGTCCATCTAACATCCATCATCAGTCCATCTAACATCCATCATCAGTCCATCTAACATCCATCATCAGTCCATCTAACATCCATCATCAGTCCATCTAACATCCATCATCAGTCCATCTAACATCCATCATCAGTCCATCTAACATCCATCATCAGTCCATCTAACATCCATCATCAGTCCATCTAACATCCATCATCAGTCCATCTAACATCCATCATCAGTCCATCTAACATCCATCATCAGTCCATCTAACATCCATCATCAGTCCATCTAACATCCATCATCAGTCCATCTAACATCCATCATCAGTCCATCTAACATCCATCATCAGTCCATCTAACATCCATCATCCTCTCTCAGCTGTGGGAGGCCGACGTGCTCCTCATCTCTGCCTCCAGGAGGGATGTCCTTCAGTTGTCGGGACTCGCTGTTCCTCTCTACCTTCTTCCCCCTTTCTATCTCCCTCCCTCACTTTCCCTCCTTCTACCTCGCTCCCTCTGATGATAACTGAAATTGTATATTTGTTCATTTCATATCAACTGTACTTTCATCCAAAACTAAGAAGGCACAAAGCGCAGCACATTGTATTCTTGTTGTTATATGTGTCCTTTCGGTTTCACTTGTTCATTGGCAAGTGAGGAAAACGCTTCTGGAACTTCAAAACGGGACTGTAAAGTGAGCAAAAAGAACAAGAAATCACAACTAACATCAACCCTCTGCATTTCTTGATTTCGCTCGTCTTTTTCGACCTCTTTCCCCTGCTGTCCAAGCCTTTCTTTCCGTCTCACTCCCTCGTCTTCAATCACTCCCCTCCCTCCTTTTACGACTCCCTCCTCTCCGTCTCTCTCTCTCTCTTCCTCTCCCTCCCTTTGGCTCCCCCCAGTCCAGTGCCAGGGTATGTAAGCTGTGAGATTCCCCCAGGTATTTACCACCAGTGAGAGAAATGCCTGCTGTGTCTATCCCAGCATTTCCAGCTCTCCCAAAGCCCACACAGGCCTGTGGCTCACTCAGCAGTTAGGGTACACACACACATCTACACGCACGCATCAACACACACACACACATCTACACACTACACGCACGTCCAAACACACATATGCACACACACAAGCACACATGCCCCCATGCACACAGACACACACACAAGAACACATCCACACATGTGCACGCACGCACGCACGCACACACACACACACACTCAGGGGTTAAGGCACACACACTTGTGGAATTCTTGGAGCTTGCGTTAGTCAAAACCCATAAGCTGACAGACAAGCTCTCTGTGCAGGACAGGATGAGTGTTTATGTGAAGGTGTTTGTGGGTTTGGTAGCGAAGAGTGTGTGTATGTGTGTGTTTGTGAATTCATAATTACAGATGTTGTGGTTGATAATAAAGTGATCATTTGCCGTGTATGAGCTCACGGACTGAGGAGGGGTGAATGGGAAATATGAGGAGAACTTTCAAGGCAGAATGCGAGCTGATGCAGAGCTATCTGTGCGACAAACCATCAAAACAAAAACTTTTTTCTCAAAAGATGGACCACTTGTGGCTCAGGGTCTGGCTGAGACAAACAATAGCTCTCCCTCTCCAGTCCCTCGCTCTCCCTCTCTCTTCATCCACATTTTTTTTTTCAAGACCATACTTCCTGAGTAGCAGAGATCTCATCCAGAGGTTAAGTCCCTGAGTGACCTGGGGACTGAGGTGCACAATATGTAGGCAGCAGAGGTGGTTGGGTGAGTAACACCCACCCAGGAGAGCAGAAAGAGACCACCACCAGCAGAGAAAGGGGGTGGGGGAGGGGGGGGGGAGAGGAGGAGAAGGGCTCCAACAAGGAAGTGACAGGAGGGTTAGTCTTCAGATCCCAGGATTAGGCCCATAGTGGTCTGGGTTTATGGAGCTACACAAATTTATTTTTGTCCAATGGCTGCACTCACAGAACAACTCCTAAGACAATTATAAAATGAGACTGTTAGCTGTCAACATGAACTACAAAGATTATATTCATACCCTATAATGCTGTGTATTTATCGCTTCATATAATACAAGTCGTTTCTCTATTTTGTGCATTCTAAAATAAATGCAAGAATGTGTTTTGTGCATTTTTGATTTCAGTATTAATTGCATATTTGTTTGCCACAATACTTAGAGACTTGATTAAAATGAGTTAAAATTAAATGATCCTTTATTGGATGACCTTTCTTTGCAAATCACAAATGAACATTTAAGAGCGGCTGTGATGTGGGTTTCTATGGAGTTACTGCCCCCCAATGGTCACTTAACAGCCTGCAATTTAGCCGTCACTAAATACTTCTTGTATGCAAAAAACTACAAAACATTTGAGACATTGAGAATAATATTTAGTTTGTATTGAAAGCTGCTATTCTATGTGTTGCTTCTAACCACATAATTTGGTTAGAATTGTAGTTTGTAAATTTGAACGAACCATTTATAGATTTTCAACTACATAGACACTTTCAACCTTCATTCAACCAGAATCTGTTGATTGTGCAAACGGAACATTAACTATTTATCATCTATCATGTTCAACTATCATCTTTTTAAAACAATGCCTGTGGATTTGTTGTTGTTGTGCTGGTGTAAGGTTCAGGCTCATTGTTTTTTTGCCCCCAAACTAAATTGTTTGTCGTAGGGTCATGGATGAGTGATGGAATTTAAACCTTATTAAGCCCTTTATATAACACGTTATTTATGATTTACTGCATTCAATTTTCTGCCTCCACATTATCCAGTTACTTGAGCAAGTCATGCAATTTCTCAATCTTTAAACGAATTGTCAATGCATTGGTGCATTCATTCAAATGATCATGTACAATTGCTGCTTTCTATATGATTAATTGCGGATGTCATGTTGATCCAAATGTAATATACTGGTGCTCTGTTGAATAGTTTTACCCCCCCAAAAGTAATGACATGCCAAATGTTTGAACCAGTTGGCATAATTGTAATACCCCAACAGCGCTGATGGTATAGTTCTGTCAAAGAGGTTTTCCTATGTTTACATTAACAAAAAACAAATAAACAAATGTAAAAACAAAATAGGAGTGTCTCCTGGTTTCTTGTCTTTTCCTTTCTGTATTACAATAAAACGGTATGTAAACAAATTACTGTAAAAAAATAATAAATAACTAAGTGTCAATCCTGTACTCTTTTTATAATTCTCCCAGATACAGTGATGTGTCACCATGTTCTGTTGAAACTGACATAAAGCCATGCAATGGATAGATTTGGACCAAGTTAAAGGCAATCCATTGTGTGTTGCAATTTGTACAAATTGTTTCGAGACATGCACTTACTGTTTTACAAATGTTGAGAATGACCTGAGACGCGTACCGAAGCGACAACACATAACACATGCCTACTTAGTGTATTCTTTATTTAATTCAGTTGGTATACTAATGGTTTTATTCACCATCAGTAAATAATAGTTACTTATAGATAAAGGAAAAGGCCTACCAATATTCCATATTTAATATACCACAAGTAAAGATACTGATTTAGGATAAAGAACGTTGAATATATATTAATGGTTAGATAAAATGAACCTGATTACCGTATTACACTGTAAAAATTCAACATACTGTGTACACTGTAGGCCAGCACTTAAATTGCAAATTATATTACTAGGGGTCCTTAAAAACAACAAAACCATGATTAAACTTTAAACAGTGTAATAATTTACAGGCTCTGCATATAGGCTCCATCCCTTCACAATGTACAACTGATTCATACATCTCCCCCCCCCCCCCCCCCCCCCCCCCCCCCCCGAACCTCCTCTTCCAGGGGAAGGCTGTGCATACTGGTGTTGCTGCAGGTGTGGGCTCCCTGTGCCCCCCAACCCTGCCATGTGGAGTGGCCAGGATACATTAGGCCTATCTGCAGCTGATAGCGGGCTAGCAAAGCAGCCTATATGGGCTGTAGAGAGGGGGAAATGTGAGTCTCTATTGCTGATAGCCTTGTGTCCAGTATAGAGATCGGACGCGATAAGCACAGTGAAAGGAAGGCACTTGGGAGCTGTACCTGTATATGCACATATATAGTATAAATACATATCTCTCGTTATGTACATAGTACTGTATCAATCACTTTCTGTCTGAATCTGTAGCGACCTCTAGTGGTCTGACTGTAACACTACACCCTAAGGCCTAACGTACAGGCTTGTTTGGACTGGCTGCATCTGCTTGTTAGTGTTCAGCCTTGCTTCAAATATACACTGAGATCTGCCATGTACAATTCTGCAACACCAGATAATTTCTGTGTCATAGCACTATTAGTAACTGTACATCTTATCATAACTCAGAGGAGTCAAGAGACAATGCAGGACTGTAACACACCCCTGTAAACTGTTCTACCACCCATTTTCCTTCCCCTCAAATACACATTTACATACACAACCCAGAGCCAGACCTGTACCCTGTTCCTAACAGCACTCATACAACAAACAACCCCCCCCCCCCCGCCCAAACACACACACACACACTGGTCTCTTGATCTTTGCTCCTGCCCTGCTCAGCCACATATGTCGTCTATCCAGCAGCCCGGGCCCTAATGCAGATCTCTGGTTAAACATTGGCCCAGAGTTTGCCTTGCGCCTTCTGCTGTTGTTTCACTAAAGGCCCCGCAATTGTTTCAGGCATTATTGACTTTGTAATTAAACTATTTTAACGTGGGGATTTTGTAATCATTACATTTCCTACCATCTGTTCCAGGGTCTTCCAGCCAAATGGAGTTTGCGTATGTGTGTGTGTATGTGTGTTTCTTCCTGAGTAGATAAAACGGAAGGCTGATATGCCCAAGCCGGCATTATCTGACATTCTGCTCCTGTTGATTCATGTTGTGGACAAGCTGCCATGGTTCACTGTTGTAATCTCCAACATCATGTCACATCCACTGTTTTTAAATCAAGTCCAGCCTGTTGTCTTGAAAGGTGTATCATTTTAGCACACAAACACTCCGGTCAATCTGATGTAACTGATTATAGATTCATTAGCTCCCATCTGGCTGTAGGCTAACAAAGCTCTACAACAGGATTTGAATAAAACTGTGTGTTCCTCCGAAGGTCTCAGTGTGCGATCAGCTCACGTCGCGAGCTGCGTTCAACACCGTTAGCCAGCACTGTTTTTAGTCAACAGTTTTATCTGACCCTATCTCCCCCCATTGTATCTCATGGAAATCAAATAACGTTAGATAAAGCTTTGATCCAGTGATTCTCCCATTGTGCTAGTGGGCTGTAATCTTTTGCCTGTCCGGTTGAGGGTCCAGTTCAACCATTACTGAACCATGTGTTTAAGGGTCTTTGACAGGAGCTCTGAATGGACAGATAAGAACCTTTCTCTTTCATCCGGTTGTTGACTGTAGACCAAACAGCTGCAAAGGCGCACAAAAGCGACGGGCAAATCCATGCCTACTACCTCTCTCTCTCTCTCTGTCTCTCTCTGTCTCTCTCTGTCTCTCTCTGTCTCTCTCTGTCTCTCTCTGTCTCTCTCTGTCTCTCTCTGTCTCTCCTTCTCTCTTTCTCAGTAGATTAAGGTTAAAACATTCGCAACAAACCAGTTGATTAATTTATGTTGATTAGTTTATCTTAAACAATTTATCAAGAGCAAAATGAACATGTTTAAAAGAACATAATGAAAATGAAAAGCAGCAATTAGACAGATAAATAACATTGCGCACTGAAAGTCAAAGGATTATCAATCAATCAGTGAAAACATTAACACTATTTACAATGACCACGTCATTCTTTAATATTGTTATACTGTAATATTGTTGTACTGCAACTGTAGGGGACTTACGAAGGTAACCTTTCTATGTGTAGAAATGTTCACCACTAGCCGACTGGTCAGGGCCTGTTGTTGCCCGTCAGCAGACATACAGGGTCCAGTCACAAACGAGGCTCGACAACATCTGTCTCACGCAAGTCTTTTCCATAACAACTGACATCACATGGGAAAGTGATAAAAAAAAAATCTTTTATCATTGAGGTGTTCCAAAAATACGTATTCATCACATAATTCCGTTGCCCAACTGGCATTAAACATTCAGGGCTGTTGGGTGTGGACATGTCCTCGGGCTGTCTAGAGCCAGGTGAGGGGAGACACCGTCAGTCGACAGCAGTGCTGATTCTGGACCATCACCCCTGCCCACCCCCGGCCCCTCCTCCCCCGGCCCCCAGGAACACTGTGTTGATGGGAGGCAGTGAGGACATGCCCCCTACCTCGGACGTCATGCGATGGGGAAGCAGTGCATCCTGGGAGTGGAACTGGGCGGGGCCTCCATATATGCAAGGGGTGGAGTTTGACGTCGAGAGGGGCGGGGCTACAGGGAGGAGAAGAAAATGTAAACCCCAAAACCCTTAGAAGGGTTCATTTAATAATGATGATAATAACAACAATAATAACAATGCTTATGCCATCCAAAGCAAAATCCAGGGAGGATTTAAACCTGCAACCTCATGATCTGCCGTCTAATGCTCCACCACTGAGCTGCACCCACATTTTAAGCCACAACACTTATCCTTGACAAAACTACTGCTTGCGACACCTACTCTCCTGTCTCCCCCCTCCCCCCCCCCCCCCCCAGCCTCACCGTGTGGGTGCCCCCCCATGGGGTCGGCCTCGGGGTAGTACTGTGTGGCCGTCCTCCGTCCCTGCGGGGCCAGGAGGCTGAGCGGGTCGTGCAGCTGGCCGTAGGGCGGCAGGGGGCGGAGGCTGCTCACGCTGCTGATCACAGACACGTGCTGCTCCACCAGCCGCTGGCTGTCAAGGTAACCGCCGCCGTAGTAACCTGCGCAAACACAGAGGCGCTCCTGGTGTCTACTGTGTGCATGGATGGATAAACGACTTCTCGTCCTTGACGATAGACTACGGATTCTATAGACTTGGCATTTTATAGATGATAGACATGGCTATTATCATTTTAACAGGCCTCATAAGTTCTTACCAGAGTGTCCAGACCCAGAGTACTGTCCCTGACACCCCACACCATTCATCCCTGCCCCTACAAAGTTGTACCCCTCCACCTCCAGCAGCTGGACCCCCCCAGCATCCATGCCTGGGTCTGCCAGCCCAGACCCGGTATTGTATCCCTGGACGGGCCGGGGAGAGTCGTAGGACGACACGGAGCAGCTGCTATTGAAGTACTCCTTCCCCAGGGCCTGGTCGCTGTAGGAGGGGTAGCGGGGCTGGCTGAGGTAAGTCTGGGTCTGGGTGTGAGGGTGGGGTCTGAACCCTGCCTGGTAGCTGGAGGTGGATGGGGGGAAGTAGCCGGGGCTTCCAGGGCCCGGGCTCTGGTACTGGGAGTCTAGGTAGGCTTGGCAGGAGGGAAGGGGGGCCTGGAGGGAGGCGGAGGAGGAGCAGGAGGAGGTGGGGGGGCAGGAGGTAGGGGCTCTGGTGGCCATGGGGCCCTGGTTGATGACACTGCCCCGGTGGACCAGCGCTGGTGAGATGGGAGGTGTCATTAGAGGGCCGCTGGTCTGGGAGAAGTCCATCTGTCCTCCTGAGAGAGAGAGACACACAGAGAGAGAGAGAAAGAGAGAGAGACAGAGAGAGAGACAGAGACAGAGACAGAAAGACAGAGAAAGAAGAAGAGAGAGAGTTTGAACACACTTTCCTTTCAGTGTAAGGTCTGAGTGCAATAAGTTTGATTCCGTTGTGTAATTGATTCTCCTTCATCTGATTATTGATTGTTTTAATGACAAACAGACATTGTTGTTTCGAGTACTTGACTACGGACATGTGCTTACTGGAAATCAGGAACAGACAATGGCCGGGTTTCCCAGATTCGTTAAGAAGCTCTTAACGCTAAGAGCGTCTTAAGAACGTTCCAAGGTGCTCTCGAACGCTCTTAGAACGTTCTTAAGAAGATCTTAGCGTTCAGAGCTTCTTAACGAATCTGGGAAACCCGGCCAATGACGAAAGAGGTCTGACCTGCGAGAGAGAAGCCGTCTGACTCCGCCCCCTGGTACACCACCATGCTGGCCAGTCCCTGCTGCTGGTTGGCTGTAAGGCTCATGTAGGCATGCTCTGGCAGAGACTCGTTCTTCACGGATGGGTCACTGGTCACAGCTTTGTTCCGATTGGCCAAAAAGCAGGAACTAGGGGAGGCTGTGAATGCGGCTTTACTGGCATCTGGAAAGTAAACCACATGACAACTCTTTTTTAATGAAATGTTTTATTATTATACCTGTAGTGGGACATCCAATGGGCTGAGACTCTAACACAGGGGTTTGATTTAGTCTTGGGTCATTTGTGTTTCTACTTTCTATATATGTTGCCAATCTCTAACTGTCTCTGTCCAATAAAGCTGCAAAAGGCTAGAAATCATACCTTTCAATAACACATACATCATAAAACATATACCTCAACACGCCTAACTTAAAATCTCAAATTTTTAACCATACCACACCACATCTCGCAACATCAGGATTCTCCATGACATACTGTAGTGCATTCCTTCTTGCTAGAGGTAAATGTCTTCACAACTCTCATGCTTGCTGTACTGAGCTGCACCAAAACACTGGGTCCCTATTTACCGCAATTAAATGAGCCAGATCAGAGCAAAAACAACTGTAATACACATGAGGTCTGATCAAATTAGACAAAGTAACCAATCAGAAGCTGGCACAATGTGTTTAAGGGGACCTATATTACAGTTCCCAAGTACTCATACTGTAGTACTACTGTAAACACAATTACACCCGTTTTTCACCAGCAAACGAAGCCTGCATCTGTTTAAACGGTGTTGATCCATACCTGCGTTCCTCATGTACTTCTCCAGGAGATTCTGCAGGTCCTGCTCCTTGTCGTTGTTGAACTGGGTCTCTATGGCCAGCAGGATGTACTCATCCAGCAGCATCCGGATGAGGTGGAAGGAGCCTGGGAGAGACACGACACCCAGTTACGGACATCATCCGCAAGAGGTTCCTTAATGCTGTTCATATTTAAACAGCGCTGATTTCGTCTCCTTTTAATCCGATGCTCTCGTCGACATCTTGGGGGTTTTACTCTCGATGTATGCAAACCCACGTCATAAAATGACACCAATAATCCATCGTAACCCAAACAGATCGGCAGGCTTTATCTTATCAGTAAGCAGGTGTGAGATCGACCTGTCTTATCAAAACAATCCCCTCGTCAGACCTCTCACCCCTGACCTGCGGTTTTACCAAGAAGGTCATGCTGAAACTGTTTAGTGGTGGGGGTGGATAGGAGCGTAGGGTGAGGAGAGGTGGACAGAACAGGGGGTGTCAGGGGAACTGGTGGGAGAGCAGAGGCCAATATCTCAACAGTGAGAACACGACTGAGATAAGAGAGTTTATTTCTGGGCCGGCCGGGCCTTTATGATGGATGAGATTATTCTGTGAGCTCAGACCAGGCCCGCACTACCTGAGTGTGGAGATGGATCTAGTGACAGGCAGGCTACCGTTTTAAACTGTGAGATACAGGTGGGGTTTGCATAGAGAAACAAGCTGAAGATGTTATGTTGTGTAATGATCTGTTCTTTTAAGTTGTATATACGGTCACATACATAGGAAATATAACTCTACTCTTGGCTGTTACTTGAGTGTACACCTTATGTAAAGTCTCTAAAATGTATACTTAAACGGGGGATTTCTCTCCTACCGAAGCTGGACGCGTTGTTAAGTGTCAAGTTGTGCATGACCCTCGCGCCGAAGAAGCTCCATTTCAGCAGGAAGTCCTGCGCTCTCCTCTTCACAGACCGCCCACTCTGTTTCCCCGGCTGCCGGAGAGAAGAAGTAAAAAAGGATGTGACGTCACCGTCTGAACACGAACAAACAATAAAATGAATCATCAACCACATAAGCAGCTGGTGGCACCTTGATGACCTTCTGCTCCACCACCGAGTCAAGCCACTCGATAAACGACTCCACTGTGGCATTCTTCTTCAGAAGGTCCTTCAGCTCCTGGAACACGGCTATGGAGTCATCTGGAGGACACAGTTAGATGCCTGTCATGGAAGTGTTTCGTCTGATATTTATTTCCCAGCTACATTCAAATGACGGTGTTTAAAATGCGAATGGTCGCCCTCACATTCAGAGTACAGGTCTTGATCTTGGTCTCCCGGGGTGACAGTGAGGAGGGCCTGCGAGCCAATACTGTTCAGGTCCACCTTGTCGATGTCCACAACCATGGAGGTCACCACATTCTGGTCAAACAGAGCCGGGCGGGCAATCTGGTGGGAACAGACACCATAAACACCTGACCTTGGAGACAACAACATAACAGTTACCACAACCAGTTTATAGTCACCATAACCATCTTAGTCACCTTTACCTGTTTAATCACCATAACCAGCTTACAGTCACCATACTGTCAAGCTAGCTGTCAACACAGCCAGCTTAAAGTCACCATAACCACCTAAATCTCCATAAAAAACGGTGGTCACCATAATCTAATTCTGAACACCAAAACCCATTTGCAGTTACAATAAACATCTTACATCACCAGCCATAGTTATTATGACAGGTGAGCTCAAGTCACTATTACCATTTAATACTCACCATAACCAGTTTAAATTCACCATCACCAGCTAACACTCACCTAAGAGCTAATGTTTATCAACAAACACCACTCCCAATGCACACAAGAAGTTGAATAACATTCTGTAGACAAATGCAAATCCTCATCAGCTACTGTACATGCCAACCGGTCCTAACCTGTGCCAGATGCAGGAAAGAGGTCTGTCGTTTTAGCGAGGAGACAAAACGCCGTGCAATAGGGAGCTTCTTTGCTGCAAGGTCTTCTGGAAGGTTCTCTAAAGATGTCATCACCCAGTGTTCCCAGTGCTTGGCGAAGTTACGGATGTCTGCTAGGAGACTGGAGACAACGCACGAGTGAATGCACGCATGCAGAACCTGACTAATACATACGCACACACACACGCCACTTCAGGCAGATTATTTGGCGTAAGGAACGCACCCCGCGTGACCAAACCATCCAACAACCTACCTCTCAGGCATCTCCTGCATGGTAGCAGGGATCAGAACATCAGTGAGCACCTAAGAAACACAAACACACACACAACGCACTGATCAGTCGGATCAATCAGTCGGACTCTACCAGAAGCTCAACGGTTAAACGATGCCGTTCTGCTGTGTGTCGAACGTGATCCGCCGCACCTTATAGAGGATGGAATCACACACACAGAAGATGTCCACTATCACAGGGTTCTCCAGCAGCGGGAGGAGGTGGTCTGGCATGCCCTGCCAGAAGTGGAGGAGAAAGTTCTGGATCTGGAGAAGACACGTCAGACAGTCAAGAGAGGCAATACAGCAGAAGACAGTCACAGTCGGAGGGTAAAGAGACAGGGTCTAATGTGGGGCTACCTCCTCAAAGTTGACATTGATGGCGTTGTCCAGAATGCACTGACAGTGTGTTTTGTACATCATGATCAGGGTGTCGACCTGAAATGGACATGATTTCAAACTGATCACAATACAGTGAATCTTGGGAGATGCATCCTACTTAAGAGTTCAAACCAAAGTCTAACGATGGGGTAGGAATCAAACCTTGTCTTTGGAGATGGAACCTTGGAGAACCAGGTGCTGTGCACTGGGGAAGTCTGGGAGCAACGTTCCAGTTTTAGAACTGAGGGAATATTTCCTGGTAAACCCTCCCTGTGAAGTTAAGAAATGTTTGACTTCTTTATTGTCACTTGTTTTCAAAAATAAAATAAAAAGTTTATTCTTTTTTTTTTCGTCTTACCTCATTCTTGAGCTTGCTGCCTGAAAATCTGTGACACAAACAACAAAATCAGTCTAAAGTGAAGTTACTTGTGATTAGACAACAAGTGAATACAAAGTCAATAATATACTCTGAGTATCAGCTTTTAATGGCCCCTGGGGACAATGTTCACACAATGGGCTGATACTGATATTTACCATCTATACTTCTACCCATGCAGAGGTGATAAAGTCTGGTCTCACCTCGTCAAGCCCTTTCCTGAGTAAACAGAGTGGTAGTAGGCACTGCTCTCCTTGATCCCAATACCATAGTAGTGATACCTGATGAACATCAAGATAGAACATGTATGTTGTATGTCACCATTTACTGTGTACATGATACTGTATCATACCCAGTAGGATGAAGCCCAAACATATCATATCCATGCAGCAGTGGATATAATGGATGTTCTGAATTTGATAACGTCAAAGTCCCAATGATGGGAACACAGAGTCATTTGGATCCCAATGTGTCCCCCTCCACTCTCACGTCTCTTACTTTGAGTGACCTCTGGTGCCTAGTCGCCTGGTGGTGAGGAGAGGAAACTTCTGGCGGATCGTCTGATGAACACAGGAGACCCAAGAACGGTCGTGTTATCATCATGTCATGTTGTGGTCGTTACCCTTTTAGACCCTTTTTTTTTACTTTTGTGCATGACTACTTTCAGTACCTTGCCGAAGGTGGCAGCGCAGGCTGGCTCCAGCTTCTCCTTCCTGCAGAAGTCGAGGTAGTGGGCGTACAGGATGCAGCGAGGCAGACACACACCCTCACACACAATGTAGTTTTCCTCCAGCCTGCAGGGAGACACAGCCAAGTCAAACTACCCGTCCTCATCAAACCCTTGGTTTAACCTCATCCGTTCCCATGACCGGGTTGTTCCACGGACCCCAGTGTGTGCGGGTGTGCGTGGGTGTGTTATGGAAGTGGGAGGAATGATTGTGTACCATTGCAGGGTGAGCTGTGTCTGTTTCTTCTTGTCCTTAATGACCTGCGTGATGCTCCTCCTGGCAGAGCTTTGCTTGAAGGGATGGTCCTGGGAATATTCCAGAAGCTCCTGCTCCTCCTCGGAGGATGGAGTCTCGTTGCTGTCCTCTGCTTCTGAGGGGAAATACATTAGATAGGCTTCAGGAGTGTTCTACCACAGCAGACACAGTCATGGTTTGTATGAGAAGCTCTGTATTGGTGTCTTACATGATGGAACAGTAAAGACAGGAACCATCTTGAACAGTTTCAACACATAACTGGCATGGCATTCAAACTAGCAACAGTTTGGCTGCCCATTGAAGGCTTGTGTATGTGCAGAAGTAACAGTCATGAGGTAAGGCTATTTGTTTGTCATGGGTAGCAGCAGGGTCTGTTTCCACTTGAGTGGCTGGGCAAATGAACCACGGCAGTTTCCAACACATACCACCCAGACTAAGAAACAGTGAAGGCCCATTATTTTGCTTTGAACTCAAGTCAAATACAAAACAAATATTTGTAAACAATAACCTCTAGAAAAAGCTTCACATTTGTATCTAAACTATAGGACTATACAAATGCATTTTCTAACACAAATATTTGTAAGTGCACTTGTAAGTGCCATGGCTTTAAATTAATAAACTTGTATCCCAAAACAAAACGTTATAGTTTAGACGACATGTAGGCTAAATAGGCTGTTCAATTAAACTACAGACAATACTTTACGACAAAATTACGTCTTGTTTATGTTCTATTGCTAAAGATAATTCCCATTCATCACCTGATTTAATTCCTGAATCATCCTCTTCGTCGAACTTTGAGAGTGAGTGTCCATGGAAAACACGCAGTAATTTCTCGTCCAGCAAGTTTCCATTGATGCCCTGTGAGGAGCTGCAGAACTTCTTACTTGCCGGAGGGCTAATGTGAAGGAAAGTTCCGTCGCTGACTTTACTGTCCATGTTCCGTTTCATTGGCATGTTTGATGAAACATAACACATTGGTAGAAATACTAAGAGCAATAAGAGGAATACATATCAGACATTTGATATTGTTGAGACTGGGAGGCCAAGCTCAGAATTATGTCTACCAAAATGTATTTGTTCCATTTGTATCCTCTCAAAGACCCTGAAGACGGTGAAAAAAACACAATTATAATTCCCATTCCATTCACCCATTTGCCATGGGAATAAGAAAATGAAAAATATTATCCAATGATGTAAGAGGAAGCACACTAGAATGTAATGTTTTGCACGTCAATCTGCCCGGACCTCCCAATGCCACTCTGATGAAGGCTGCTTTCCTTCCTCTAATTAAACCTGTGCCAAACCTGTAGGACCACGTCACTTTCTGATTGCCCCGGGATTCATTTATCATATTTACCGAGGACGGGGAGTAGGTCTACCGGGTAATGATTAACTAAAAAACCATCATCTCTGTGTTTAGAGTGCTGCTCTGCACTGGGTTTAACGCGACTGTCAGTGCGTCTTTGAATCAATCATAAACTGAATATGCCTGGCAGAAATTGAAAACGTGATATTATTAGACCTATAGAAATTAGGCTTCGTCCCTGTACGCTTCTAGAGCCGAGCAAATATCCAATCAAACTTGAAATAAAATCTCTTAGATAGCATACAACTCCTATATCACAAGAAAATCACTTTGTTAACATAAATTGTGCACATTTCGACGTCATGGACTGTAGGCTTATAGACATCGCTCCATAAGTGGCAGGAAATGAGCTGGTTCTTTTAACAATTCAGCCAACCACAAGAGACAGCGGCTAAAGGACCGTCCGATAAAACTAAAAAAACAGTTCTCACGAAGTAAGTTAACACAATGTTATCCAACAGTTTTTTCTGTTTATCTAATTCATTTTCCAAACATAGGCCTACATCTTGGTAGAAAGGTTTCACAGCTCAAAAACTACATACGGCTAGCGCAACATACACAGACAAGTAACGCTAGCCTACTGAAGCTAGCTAGCTAAGTTATCGAGCCTAAAAATTCAACAAAAACAAATTTTACAAATTTTTACTATTGTTTAAATTACATGTAAAAAATGGTGTACGAGCAAAAATTGGATAGTCGTATCCCCATATCAATGTTAAATATCAATTTAGTTAGATGACCTCCTAGGCAAGTAGCATGCACAGCAACATTTGCCACGTGAGATCGCACGAAGGAAATTTGCTTCAGCGAGGCTTTATGTGCTAATAACCAAGTAAACTTGAGTTGTCCTTAGAACCGCTAGCTTGAGTGTGTTTACCACACCGGTAGGCCGCCTTGCTTAAAGCATCTTGGAACATTGTATTGCGGGATTTGTTTCCATTTAGCCAGAAGAGCATTAGAGGTCAGGGTTAGACGGTGGACCATTAGGTGTCGCTCACAGATGGCGCAGAAAATATCCCCAAAGTTTGGGGAAAGCTCTTTACTATTTATGTTTGACGATAATCCCATGTTCAAAAACAGACATGTTTGAGTTAGATGTGAAACAACTTGCCTGACCCGCACACCTGAACACAATCAAACATTTGAATAGGCTACATTCTAACGTGAGCCAAGTCTAGTTACCCAACGTCAGTGCCCGAACCTACTAATGCTCTGCATTAAGGCAGCTTAGCTCCATGCTAATGCCCATGATTTTGTAATGAGTGGTTGGACCTGAAGGCGGCCACATGAGCAGGCGTCTACACACATTTGGTCATTTAGGATATAATTTACACAAGCTATTATGGAGAATGTACAGTACACTTGATGTAGCATACATTATAAAGTTATTGTCATCTACTCCTCAGGAATGCTCCACCCTCAACTGCCATGTTGTCTAGGCTGGCTTTAGATAAGAAAAAGTAAGTATTTCCAAAACAACAGCCCTGGATTTATTTTGTAACCAGAATTTTGGGGAATTATTAATAATAAATGGGGACATGGGGTACTGTATCTATTACTGATTATGCCAACATAATCAGTAATAGGTTGATTAAAGACTCCTTTCAGATTTTGTTTTTCGTTTAATTCCGCACATGTTAAACAGTAGCTATACAGTTTTTGACATTGTGGTTGTTATACACATAGAGCTTGAGTAAGTATGAAAAATAGAGCTTTCGAAAGCTGCTTGAAACTAGCGGAGAACATTTCTATAAAAATGATAATTGTTTTTGGAATCCAGAATAATACACTTTTGTTCATACCAGACCTGTACAAGAACTAGGCCTCCCTGCACCATGTGCCTTGTGGCCAGTGGACCTGAAACTGACCCATGTGGACTGCAACCCAGATGCAACACTCGTGCACTTCCAGGGCCAGTACCTCACCATCTCTGAACTGGACTACAACATCCTGCAGGTCAGTTATGGGCTGATTTTGTGTCAGGAAATAAACCAACTATTAGTCCACAACAGTTGCATCAAACCATATGTTTAGTAATTGTATTACTTCATTAAAGGCATCCTGAGGCTTAAAGGTTGTCCTTAACTGGCCCCACCTCTTTTGCAGCTGGAGATACAGAATGCCCAGAAGACAAAATGGGTGGGGGAGGTGGGAGAGTTTTGTCTGGTGGAGGATGTCCTGTCTGACCGCTGGTACAGGGGACGGGTCCAGAACAAACAGAAAGACATGCTTGACGTGTTCCTAATAGACCATGGAAATGTCCTGAGTGTCGACAAGAGCCACTTGGCTCTAGGATCAGATGAGATATTCATGCTTCCACCTAAGATCGTATGTGGCTTCTTTGCGAATGTGTTGCCACTGAGAGAAAGCTGGGATGCTCAATCTGAGAGGTACTTCTCCTCATTGGTGGGAAACAGTGTGAAAGGATACATTCAGGCCCTGTTGCCACACAAAGTCCTTATACTAGAAGCCCCTGACATCAACAAGCATCTAAAACAAATGGGCTTTGGAAAACATGTTGACACAGACACATTCCTGCTTCTGGTGGAGATACTGACAGAGTTCCCCCTAAAACAGAGCAGGGAACCTGTCCCTGACCTTCTAATAGACAAGCCTAGTGGACAGGAATTCTCTTTCAAGCCATCCAGCTTGCAAGGCTTTGAAGACATCCTGTCTTTCTGCGGTCCCAAGCTAACAGCTGGCAAGAAAGTCAAGGTGAGAATTACTGCTGCCGTGAGTCCTGGTACGTTTTATTGTCAAATGACAAGCATGGCAAAAGATCTGCAGGTGATGTCAGAGGAGCTGGCAGTGAGGTGTGAGAACAAGAGCAAAGACTCCACGCAGAAAACCTTGGAGAACTTGGGTTTGCTCTGCTCCGTCAGAGGTAAGGATGAGAAGTGGCACAGAGGGTTCGTGCAGTTCCTCCCCGTCAACTCTCGAGTCCGAGTCTTGTTTGTTGATTATGGGTTTTGTGAGTCTGTTAAAGTGGAGCATGTGCTCCAGCTCCCGACTCGCTTTCTCTCCACGCCGATCGTGGCTTTCCCTTGCGCTCTCTCCTGCCTGGAGAAAGACGAGGAGGCGGTGAAGACGGAGCAGCTGAGTTTGCTCAAGAAAGGACTGCTGGGCGAAGAACTGGAGGCCCATATTGACAGTTTTGATGAGGAAAATAATCTTTTTTCTGTCACGATGTTCAGCACCGAGGGTGACACCATTACACAGGAAGAGCCAGTGCAAGATGTTGTTGACCTTCAAAACAGCTACTTGTACTTTGAGAGCACGTTAATGGATATGTTGGATGACTCGGTCCAGGCTGAGGAGATGACCGAGGACATTGTTTTTGAAGGTTATGTGGAACACATCCTCAACCCCAGTCAGTTCTGGATGAGAACTGAAAAACGCAACACTGACTTCGAAGCAATGATGGACAGCCTGGACAAACACTTCAGCCAGATTCAATTGGGTGAGGATATTCTGGCGAATCCGGTGCCTGGTACTATTTGCTGTGCCATGTATGAGAAGGATATGCACTATTATAGAGCAATAGTGACAGACACTCTGAAACATGGGGCTGAAGTATTTTTTATGGACTTCGGTAATACTGAGAAAGTACCACACATGTTGTTAAAGATCATCCCTGAGAAGCTTGCCAGTGTGCCAGCTTTTGCCTTCAGTTGCTCACTAGTAAATGTCATGCCTATCGACGATGACCTGTGGACCACCACAACCACAAACTACTTCCGAAGTGCAGCAAGGAACAAGGCTCTCCTGGTCCATGTTGTTCACGTCCAGAAGGACAGGTTTGTCGTCGACCTCTTTGAGATAGGCACTCCAAACAACATGAGCATCTCAGAACTCCTAACCAGGACGAATCATGCAACATTCTGGAAGTACACTCCCGCTGGGCCTGCCGTATCAGCGGTCATATCAAAGAAGGACAATGGGAAACTCAAGTTAAGAAAAATTGAACCAGTCCAGGGAAAGGAAGTAAGTGTTACTACCACGCGGGATATTTGTGAAGAGACAGCCCAGGTCACAGTCACCAACACCGCTGAAAACAAGAACTCTACTTTAGTTTTCAAAAAACTGCCATTGCGGCCCGGAAGTGTGCTAGCAGTCTGCTGCTCTCACATCAACTCTCCTTCAGATTTCTGGTGTCAGATCAAGCGCAAGATCCCTGTCCTGGACAGACTAATGAACGAGCTCCAGCAAGTTTACGAGACACGCGCAACTCCTCTGCAGTTAGGTGACTCCTGCTGCATGGTCAAGTGTAAACGTGATGGAAGGTGGTACAGGGCCTGCATCATTGGAAAGTCGATGAAGGATGACTATGAAGTTATCTGTGTGGACTATGGCATCACGGTGAGAGAAAAAGTGCATCTTCTACAAGCTATATTGCCAAAGCACTTAGAGATTGAAGGGCAGGCTTTTAGGTGCAGCCTCTATGACCTCATTGAGCCTGCTGATGCCGACTGTGAAACCTGGCATCCAAAAGCACGGGTCTTACTGAAGGACTTTGTAGAAGACCAGTCGCTGATGTGTAGCATCAGATCCCAACTCTATGTGAAAAACCATGGCTTGTACAACGTTGTAGACCTCCTCAACGGTAATCACAGTGCAGCTAAGACCCTTGTGGAACAAGGTCTGGCCCGAAAAGTGAAAACCTCGGTAAAGCTAGCTCCAGAAGTCGTCCCATACTCTTTTGTGCACTCCTCATTCAACCTGAACACTGGTAGTGTTGAACAAGTCTACACGACTCATTTGGTTAGTCCCTGGGAGATGTACTGCCAACTAGACAGGAACACAGGCATCATAGAAGACCTGATGGAGAGAGTTTCAAAAGAAAGTGAACAGATGCAAAGTGACAAAACAAGAGCAGTGAAGTGTAAGCTATGCCTTGCGAAATACTATGGTGATGGCCGATGGTACAGAGGTGTGGTTCGGCCTGTCCTCCAGTCCAGTCTCCTCAACGTTTTTTTCGTGGACTTTGGAAACAGCAATATGGTTGAGAAAAGCAACGTCATATCTATCTCCAGCGAGTCAACTGATTTGCTTTTCACACCGATGCAGGCCCTGAGATGCAGCCTAGCTCATATTCCAAAGGAGGAAGACTTTATCGTGGTCCATCAGTGGCTTGAGAAATCAGTTCTCAACCATCCACTACGAGCTGTAGTGGTTGGAAAGGCTGAGGATGGGACATTTGAAATCGATCTGTTTGATGGCGACGTTCACATTAACGAGAAAGTCAAGGAACTCATTGCCAGTCAAGTACCAAAATCAGAGAAAAAGGTTGTTTGCCTCAAAACAGACAGCACTCAGAAAAAAAATTCTGGAAAGAACCAGAAGACGCCAACAAAGGAAGCTGTGTGCCATAAGAGCCTATGTGAGAAGAATAAATCTTCACCATATTCCAAATCGAACGCCTCAAACGGTTCAGATACAAAGCAGAGACCGGAGGGTACAGAAAGGTCGTGTTTGAAGTCTGAGAACAGTCCCAGAGAAGATCAGCACGATGCAAACAGTCCATCCAAAAAGCCTCTACACACCACTGAATTACCCACACTATCAAGTCTACCCAAGGATAAAATTACAGCCGGATTCAGGGGCCTTGGATTTATTTCTCACGCCAATCACGTCAGCAGCTTCTTCATCCAAATGCAGGATGATGAACCATCCATACTGAAAATGGGGGAAGATCTTAACTCTGAGCTGTTAAAGGACACCTTGAAGAACAATTCAGTGGAGTTAAAAATCAACGACTTAGTGGTGGCTGAGTATGAGGAGGACGGGGCTCTCTATAGGGCTGTTGTAAAGAACTTTGAGGCTAATGGTCAGTACACATTGGAGTTTGTAGATTATGGAAACACTGCTATGATGGGGAAAGAAAAAACATACTGCATGATAAGTGCCTGGCTGTCTCAGCCTCGACTAAGCATTCCTTGCTCACTGTTAGACGCTAGGTGTTTTGACAGTGATGCGTTGTTCATGGACACGGTTATGGGAAAACCTCTCATGGTTGAGTTTGTAAGTTCCTTTGGAGCTCAGTGGGAGGTCAATATCGAGATCATGGGACAGGTAGACAAACCAACACTTGCGGTGTGGCCTGAAGCTGTAAGCAGCAAAGTGACCCAGTCAAATGATGAGCTGCCTGCTGTCACAGACGAAAATAGACCTCCCTGTCACCTAAGCCCTTCACCTGTCACCAAGAGGCCATCCACGGAAAGGTTCATGTTTACCGCCAGCGGTGAGAAAATTGTGTTCAAAGTGTGTCATAGAGCTTATGCTACCAATAGATTAAGGAAGACAAGGAGACAACGCCACAACAGAAAAGCTAAAACCTCTAAGACTGACAGAAATATTGTTTCAGAGGAAGTCTCCTCTAAGGCTGACAGAGAGACTGTTTCAGAGGGAGTCTCCTCTAAGACTGACAGAGAGACTGTCTCAGAGGAAGTCTCCTTCAAGACTGACGGAGAGACTGTCTCAGAGGAAGTCTCCTTCAAGACTGACGGAGAGACTGTCTCAGAGGAAGTCTCCTTTAAGACTGACAGCAGCCCCCTCCAGAGGCTGTTTCTGGCCCCCGTAAACACAGACCAGACCTACTCTGGCTTTGCTGCTGCTGTGACGACTCCCTATGATTTCTACATTGTCCTGGAGGATCTTCTGCTCATCATGAACGCTGTATCCACCATCCTGGAGGAACTCCCATCAGAGCTGCCCTCTCTACCCGAGGCTGACCTCAACCCCCTGACCTGCTGCCTGGTCCGATGCGATACCAAGTGGTGCCGGGCAGAGGTGGTGCACGCAGACAGGGCTACCGCAGTGGTTGTCAACCTGGTGGACTACGGTCACTGTGTGGATACCCCATACCCAGAGCACTCTATGCTGAAAAGGCTGCCGGAGCAACTGACCAGACTGCCCAAGGTCACATACCCCTGTGCCTTGAGGGGTGTGAAACCAGCTACAAGCGAGTGGACCGACGAGGCCGCTCTGTTCTTTCAGGAATCCATCTGCCAGCGGAACCTCGAGATCCACTTTAGGCAGTCGGTCTCAGAAGAACGCTGGGAGGTTGACCTAGTGACGGACGGGACCTACATTGCCAAGGAGCTGGTGGACGCAGGCCATGCCTCCTACATCGATGCCATGCTGGGGCTCCGGTTCCAAGAGCGAAGCCCCATCAAAACCCCACTTGGACTGGGACGAGCTGAAGGCAGAGTTGCCCCTGATCAAAGATCAGCCCTGGACCGACCTGAGAGCCTGCTGAATACATCAGAGGTGTACACATATGATGCCAAGGAGTCTACCAGGACCAACGAGCTGCTAAGCATGATGGATGGAAGTTGTAGCGCAGAGGGCTGTCCATCAAGTGCCAAGACAACACCTGAAGAATCACTGTCTCGCACACTCACTGAAACCCTGAAAGATGACCAAGCAGAAAGGATGAGATTCCCAAGCTTGTCTGAGACACGGCAATGTGAGTAGTTTACAACAAATTACATTTATCTTATGTGAGCAACTAGGGGAGTCAGATGGCTGAGCGGTGAGGGAGTCGGGCTAGTACTCAGAAGGTTACCGGATCGATTCCCCGCTGTGTCAAATGATGTTGTGTCCTTGGGCAAGGCACTTCACCCTACTTGTCTCGGGGGGAATGTCCCTGTACTTACTGTAAGTCGCTCTGGATAAGAGCGTCTGCTAAATGACTAAATGTAAATGTAAAATGTAATGTAACTTGCAGATGTCTTTTATTAAAATATGGGTATTTCCACAGGTTCCCTTATGTAAAGACTGAGCCGGAAACTGAAGACTTCACCTGTAATGATGACTGACCACTGATACTCTGCTTTTAAAAACATGTCAATCTAAAGTGAGCTGTGAAGAATGCTGCTTCATATAAACAAAAGTACTTGATTTTCTTACATGACCATGTCTTCATATGTGACTAGCTACCAGGCCTATATATCCTTTATTTTTTACTAAGCATGGTATTAAGATGTGCATGTGCAGCAAAATGCCTACTTCTAAAAGTTCTTCCCCCATTAAATGTTTCTTTTTTTTATGTATCAAGAGCAATTTGCTCTTCACTCATGAACATTTTAATTTCTCCTTTGTCAAAATCAAGTTGTGGTCTGTAATTAATATCTGAATTATTCTACCCATGCTTGTATTTATCGTTGGGCCACATTTGTAACATATTCTGTCATCTTAATTAAGATACATAGAGTATGAAGCATCTTGAGTAGTATGAAAAAAAAGATGTACCTCATTCATTGAGAGGCTTTGAGATGCATCTTAATATGTTCATTTGCACATACTCACTTAAATGGTAGCAATCATCTGACAGTAATGTTGAAGTAACATTATCTGGAAACTTGGCACTTCAAAATGGTTCACATGGTTTGATCTGAATAATAGTTTTATTGTAGGGGAAAAGTTGTACTTTACCAAGGGTATACGGAGGATACTGTACTACAATATTGATTTGTGTTTGTTAGAAACAGTTCACATTTTGATGGTTGTAATCCAAACCTTGTTGTATCAGTATTGTATTCATTTGATTTTCATAATTTGGTGTGATGTATACTTTTGTTCAACCTCAATAGTTGTGAATGCATTGATTCAATTGAAATGTTCAAAATTCGGAGTCAGTCAGTGTTTGACTAACATTTCAATGTGGTTTTCACAATGGTTTTGGGCCATGCAAGTAAACGTTTACTTTTAAAATCTTGGGTTTGTTCCTACTTTCGTGTAATAAGTAATTGACTGTCTCCCTAAAATATATGGATTACTACTGGATAATTTAGCATGTCATTTTAAGTTAGCCATTTTCCTGCTATAGACATGGGCACTGCTGCTACAGGTCTTAGTGAAATTACAAGCATGCACTTTCAATAACAATCTTAGCATTTTTTTAATCTGTATAAATAGTTTTTGGTCCACTGATAGTGGAATTGTATCTGGTCCTTAAAATCAGAGCTCCCAAAAGCACCTGCCATTTAAGTCTGATCAAATCGTATGAGACAGGAAAGACATCCTCAAACCGCATCCCTGTAAATACAAACTACACTGAAAATGTAAACCACAAATGTGGGAATACTAAATCATTTTTATACAAAACTACCAAGTCCCAGCATGTTGTAAAATCTGTATTTATTAATGATTTACAAAAGGCTAACATGAACCCATTGAAATGATTCAGTTTGTAACCTAAAAGGTGGTGGGAACACAAGTGTTACACATCAGGTAATACCTTGAGAGCAGAGAACAGAAGCTATTGACTGTTGTCCTATCAGTAAGAGTCTGGTCCACACTACTGGAAGAAAGAATATTTACACACAAAATGGAGTCACGCAGACAGAGGAGATGCAAGTGATCCAGGTTCATGACAAACACACCAGATCATTGAGAAAGAACAGTTATTACAGTTATTTTACCTTACAGTATAGGTCCCAAATGTATTCTAGGTTCTTTAATATGATCATTTATACATTGTAGATAATTGAACAGAATCTGTGCAAGACGTTTAGATAAGGTTCAAAATAAATACCTGCAATTCACGTGAAGATTCTTCCGTAATTAAAATTTATTTATAATTTGAACAGAGATTTAAGTCATCTCCTCTTATTAACAAAGGATGTAATTTGTCATCATTCTGGCAAAATGTATACAACCGCTCAAATTTCACACAACTCTGCAAAATGACTATTCATTTCTTCAAACAAAGAAAACCAGTACTAAAAGTTAGAGGATGGGTGTAGGGTGTGGGGTAGAAAACATTATAAAACTGATTAGCCCGCTCCAGACTGCTGACATGTAGAGGGGTGAGGGTGGAGGGTCTGGGTGTCAGTGAGCTCCCACAACACGCATGTATAAAATGTGCTGCTGAAGGCAGTAGCTCTGGGAAGTGTGGTTCATCATCTCTGACTTGGGGTGCTCTGAAGATCAAACTGTGGCCTAAGAAGCTACTACTAACAGCAGTAGAAAGTGAAAACCGAAAACCAGAGATTTATTTACAAGGTGACTGTGCACTTAGGAAGATCCACCAGGACTCAGTAAACCAGTTTATACATGAGGAAGTGATGTCATAGAACCATCTAGAGTTAACACCCCCCACACTCTCTAAGGAATGAAGAAACAGTGTATGGCAAACCAGAACGGACAAAATTACTCTTATCAATCACCGAGAATCGTCAGAAAATGTTAACTAAAAAAAGATTGGTCTGGTACACTTGGGCATTTATTTAGACAAGAAGAAATTAAAAGTGAAAATATGTAATGCAGAAAAGAGCATAAAATAACACCATAAAATAGTCCACATTACAGTAAGCTATTTAAAAAAATTAAAATGAGCAAAAATCTTATCCCGAACCCAAGAGCCATTTTACAAACAAAAATATATCCCCCTTCATTGTAATGTCAAATGTGTTTCACTAGAAGAAATTAAAACATTTTTACAGTGCTTCATCATAATATATCTTTGATAGTTTAAAGAGGGAAAATTTAAGCCATAGACGTCTCTCCTATTGCCACGATACATCAAAATTGTATGTAAAGGGTCCAGTTATTCAAGAATATAAAAAAAAGAATGCACACGCACAGATGAGACCGGTTAGTGGAGAAGAACGTCGGGTTTGTCCATCCAGTCACTCGGGAAGGGGAGAGGGAAGGTGATGGAGGGTTTCTGGGCCCTCTGGCTCTTCCTCCGGAAGGGGTCTGGTCTCTACTGTTTGGTGTTGAGCTCGTTCTCCAGCTCCATAAGTTTGCGTGAAGCCTTGACCTTGTTGGAGATCTCCTTGCCCTGGGAGAAGAGCCGCTGGCGCTCCTTAAAGGTCAGGCTCTCTGGCGCTCCGCCAGGGTTAGCGTTCTCCTGCTCCTGACCACTGGAATGAAACCCATTAACCATCACCAGTGGGCCAACAAACTGGAGATAACCCACAACGCCAAAAGCCAGAAGAGAGGAGGAGGACAGAGAGAACGACAGAGAGAAAAAAAACGTCAGGACGCACCTTTTCGTCCATTTCTCCCGCGGGTCTTTGTAGAGCTCTCCCGCTCCTACAACTCCTGCTGGGTTTCCAGTGTATGAGTTAAATCCTGCAATCGCGCCACGGTCAGGAGAGACAGTTAGACGGGCATCACAGCAGGTGAGGACTATCAACAGCTAAGGCACCAGAAAGCTGCTGGGTCACTCAAGGTCACTCAAGGTCACCACCAACCCCCACAGCTTCCCATTGAAAGCGTCTCAGACTCGACTATTTAGTATTGAGGTCAGCACGTCCTGTCCAAATGGCATCACTGAGCCAGCGCGGGACAGCCCCGACTAGACCCTTGACCATACCCAGCAGCTTGGAGGCAACATCCCAGAACGTTCTACACCCCGAGCGTTCCCACAGAGAGGAGACGAGCGTTAGGTAGGCAGGAGCCAGAGCGTGGGCTAGCTGAGCAGTGCGAGTTATAGAAGCGTTCACCCGAAAGAAAAGCAGCAGGCTGTGGAACAACAGAGAGAGCGGGGGGGGTTCACAGGACGAGGTCAACCGCCGTGTCGTCTGACCCTTGACCCTCGGCGGTGACCTCCACCTGTGACGTACCGTGTTCATCATTAGGCTCACCGGTCCCTGTGTCAGTCACAACCTGTACCACACCAGACCAGGATAGACCAAATCCGGTTAGGATAGACCAGGGCAAGACTAAACCAGGCCTAGCTGGGCTAGCATGTGAGCCGTATGGCATCTCTGGTCGTACATGGCCATTCTAACTGCTGTCCATCCTCTGGTTGTGCTCCAGCCCAGTTTGAGGAACGGAAGCACAACCAAAGCCGTCGGTTCAGGATGAGGGAGAGGTCATGGTAGACGCTGACACAAGGACGAGCGAGAACCCTGTTGGGGTTCTACTACTGGCAGGGTCAGCGCTCTCTGGTACCAGGCACTAGTCTACACTCCCACTGGTTAGACTGACCCCAGTGGCCTCATTCAATGGATGTTCTCTCCCATTATCTTCTGAGAAGATAATGGTGACTAGCTGTCTCATTGGCTGGAGCCAGACAAGCCTGGTACTATCAGAGAGCTGCGTTGTCCCGACAGTGCCAGTAGAGTCACCTGAAGGTGATGTAACAAGTTTGAAGCCAGGGAGGCCGGGGATCCAGGTGCCGATTGGTCACCTGAACCACCGAAGAGCCTTCAGGGAATTTGAAGCTGTGTAAAAAGATAAGGCATCATACAGCCATAGACATAGGCCATACTCAAGACAACGGCCATACTTGAGACAACTAAAGGCACGGACAGACAGAAACAGACGGTTTGACAAAGCAGTGAGAGACAGACAGACAAATCAACAGATTGACAGACCAGGCAGGGACATTGACAGCTACAGCTGAGTGACAGACAAGTCAAGACAACCAGACAGACAGACCGACAGACAAAGAGAGCGAGCAGCAAAAGGAGCTAAAGCTTAGCCAAGGCAGTTAAAGCAATGGATATCAGGCTGACTGACAAGCCGTTCGGCAGTGCTTTGCGTAGTGAGGGTCGGGAGGGGGGTGCAGAATAAATGAATAAAAAATTATGGTGATTTAACTGGGGAAGGGGTGGTGGGGAAGGGAGGGGGCGGGGGAGGGTTAGTGATTATTCCCTCAAACGTTGAGCGATGGAATGCAACACCTGCTCCCAGTAGGCCCAGACAACATCATTCATACTGGTGTGTCTCCGTGGGCATGTGTGTGTGGGATTGTGTGTCTGTGTGTATGTTACATGCAGGCAGTCAGTCACGTGGCCTGTGGTAGCAGGGCAGTGTTAGTTTGTGTTGCATTGCGAGCGCCCTCTGGTCTATGGCTGTGTGAAGCATCCACTGGGTCCCGGTATAGATCCTCTAGACTTCTGAGGCTGTGGACCTGACTGTTCTCTCTGGGCAGCATGTGGTCCCGCCGTAGCAGACTCAACGATGCCTCGACTCTTTAATTTACACACGCTTTCCAGTCGGCCAGACACTTTCATAAATCTCTCTCAGTGAGTTGACTGAACATGAAGTTGCGATACTCGACAATCTCTTGGCAACACATCTGAAATGCCTCCTTGGATTGAAATGTGCCAGGTAAGATTATAATAATTGAGTTCTATCACTGTCCAGCAGAGGGTGCTACAAACGTTATCGTAGACAGCATGAGATGGTCTGTACCTATCAAGTGTTGAGGACCCAGACAGACCTAACAGCCACTAACCAGTAGGGGGCGCCCCTCAACAGATCTGCTACCCAGAATGCTAAGAATGTATGAGTGGGAGGGGGGCGTGGCAGAGGAGGTGCTCCTCGATGATTGGTTCGTCGTCTGAATGAAGCCAGTGTGTCCCTCCCTAAGCCAACCAACCGGCAAGCAGGGCCAGAGGCCGCAGGGCGGGGGGAGGGGGCGGGACGGCGGGCGACCACACCCCCAGACAGCACAACCAAACACACACGGAGGCGGCCCAGCTACAACACCAACAGTACTATGATTGGTTCTCGGGCCGTAGCGCACAGCGAATCACAGGTCTTTATCGATTGCTTTTACTCCGCTAGGGTGATTTCATTGGAGGCAGAGGGGACGGGGTGAACGAGCGGACAAATATAAACGAGACAAATGAAAATGAAGATGATAACGGAATCTGATTTGCTAGAAGAGGGAGAATTTCTAAAACGATCGAACTAGAAGGGAAACGGATGAAAAATGGGAGGAGTCAAATTTCTACTCGATTGACGGACAGAGTACCGAACTAATGGAACACACACAAAAGGAGAGAGAGATAAAACAAGAAAAGAGAGCGAGGGAGAGAGAGAGAGAGAGAGAAAAGGAGGCAGAAAGCCTCTCTACTGAAATAAAACAAACGAAAATGACAAACATGAACGAGAGGAGGAACAAATGAAATGAATGAAAGGGAGGGAGGGAGGGGTGGAGCGAGACATGCCCCCCTCTCCGCTCCCGCTCCGTGCGTCTCTACCTTTGGGGTCGTAGCCGGGTTTGGCGGGGATAGGGGGGGTGTGGCCAGTACTGTTGGCATTGAACGAGCTGGACAGGAAGATCCCGTCCGAGAGTGGGCGGGGCTTGCGCGCAGTGGGCGGCGGCTTGCGAGCGGGCGGGAGGTCGCCGTATGACTTCCTGGTGGCAGCCATCTTAACCTGACCTGCTAGGCCCATCCCCGCGGCAACCCCCGTTGCGGAATCTTCCTCCTCCTCTTCTTCTTCTTCGCCCCCGTAGGAGACAAACTTGGCGGTGTACAGGGTGTCGGGGGAGACCACCTGCGTTTTGAGGTAGGAGGTGTTCCTCTGGGGCGGGGGCGGCGGGGGCTGGGACAGGGGGGTGTTAGTGGGGGAGGCGGGGGAGGGGAGCTGGTAGTCCTGGGGGAGGGGTGGCCGGTACAGACCCGGCTCGTCTGGCGTCAGCAGCCGGCGGTCCGCCTCCTCGTGCTGTCTCCGACGCCCCGCCTCCAGGCGGGTGTAATACTCCTCCTCCTGCCTCCTCTACGTGGGGGGGGGGGGGGGGGGGGGGGGGGGGAGAGAATCGGCCCGTTAGAATGCCTACCATTGGCTGACACCTGAGTTTCTGGGCCTGCTCTTATTGGGCTCGCAATGCCTGACTGGATTCAACTACGGGCGTGGCTGCCTTGTGGCCTGATGAGCCATCATCCACCCTGGAAGTGTGTGTGTGCGCGCGTGTGAGAGAGAGAGAACCTTAAGGGGCAGACTGCTCTGTGTCGGTGGGTGTGTAACACTTCTACAGGTGTCTAGAGAGAGGGGGTGAGAGGGGGCTGTCCAGGCGGCTGTCCAGGCCTGCTTCTCTAGGGGGGTTCTGGGGCTGCTGCTGCTGCCGGTGCTCTGGCTAGCCTCAGAGGGGCAGCAGGCCGGAGGGCTCCTCCAGGGCCGGGGACCTCTCTCTGGGACGGGCTCTGCTTCAGGACCGGCCTGGCCCTGGGGCTCTGGGGTTAAAGTGTGCTGGCGGAGTAGGGGGGAGGGGGGTCTGGAGGGGTGTATGATGAGAGGGTGGTTGGGCTAAGGGAGGGTCAGGGATGGTGTGTGTGTGTGTGTGTGTGTGCGCATGGTAGGGTGGGGATAGGGAGGCATTCCGACAGCATTCTGAAGCAATGCCGGATGGGATGAGGATGACCTTCCCAACAAACTGAAGATTCCGTAAATAAATGAACGAGAACCTGACACTGACGACAACAACAATAACCATAACAACAACAACAACAGTGACAAAATGGGAGTCCCATGCTTTAGATGGGGGTGTGGGGGGATCCATAACAAACATACATCACCATAACAAAGGGAGGTAGGGGGTCATGATAACATGCAGTTGGACATCATCTTCAAGATCATTATAATGGTTATCAGCATCATCATCATCATCATCAGATATCAGGTTATGAGTGGTTTGACAGCTGCCTGACCGCAACAATGTAAGACGGCAGCCATCGCTGTAGGCCTCAAACACACCCCATGACATGACAGGCGAGTGTGTGAGTGAGTGAGCGTGCGTGTGTGTGATTGAGCGTGTGTGTGTGAGTGAACATGTGTGGGTGTGAGTGAGCATGTGTGTGTGAGTGTGTGTGTACCTTCTCGTCCGTCTCCCGTCTGACCCTCTCCTCCTCCCTCCACCTCCTCTCCTCCTCCTGCTTGGAGCGCTCCTCGGCCTCGCGCTGACGCAGCTCCTCCAGCTGCTGCTTACGCCGCCGCTCCTCGTCCTGCAACTGTGCCCGCACGCACACACACACACACACGCACAAACATGCCACACAGATGCACATACACAAACACACCACACAGATTATATTTAGTACCACACTGCCATACTGTAGTGAACCTAAACATTCTAGAAGTTGGTAGCTTGAAAAACATTTTGAGCTTTGAGCCTTTTGAACCCTGAACTAGACCTTGTCTCTGGTTACTTTGGGCGCCCTTGATTTAGGCCACCAAGGCAGACGGAGCTGGTCACTTTACTCAAGTCCACCCGAGTTGGACAGGCAATAAAACATAATGAGACACAAATACTGAAGTCCGGCACAGTGGAACACAGTAGAACACAGCCATGCTAGCCAGGCTGTCCATCAACCACCACACACAGCCAAGATGAGAGGAAGAGATGGATGGACGGACGGTCACCACAGCACCACTATGAACCCCTCATGCAGGCAACGCCCCCTTCGGCAGAGGAGGATGAGGGAGGTGGCAGTGAAGCATGCACAGGCCCCTCCCCCTCCATGCACAGGCCCCGCCCCCCCACCGCCCCACAGCCCAGAGCCACGCCTCTGCCTGCCCTGAAACAGCCCTGCTGCTGAGGGACTCTGGGACGCTGCTTCCTCTGGTGGAGGGGTTTGGACGGACATCTGGATGAAGTCGTTCCACAGCAGCAGAGTTTCCAACGCGGACAGATAGACCTAACAGCCAATCAGCATCAAGCACCCCCAGGATAGCTCCCCCCCCCACACTCCCTTCATCCCAATGCCCCTTTCAGCCCCAGTGAGTGGCTGCTCCCAGCTCTGCACCCGTCCCGACCCCCCCGTCGCCCCCTCCCCACCACCACCACCACACACACCCAGATGAGAGGCGCAGTCCCAACCCCCAGGTTAGATGGAGGGTAGAGGGGAGGGGGGCGGGGGTGGTAAGTATGAGCAAACAGGAAACACGGGTGGAGCCAAAACAGGAAGTAGACAGGAAGTAGTGGAGGGAGGAAGAGTTAAGCGTGTGTTAAGAAGAAGAACGTACCAAGTCTAGAACAGAGATAGCTGCTGGCACAGCAGTCTGCTGCTGGAGAAGAAACCAAACAGAGTGAAAAACAGAGAGAGGAGGAGGAGGAGAGAGAGTGAGGGAGTAAATTAAGAGAAATCAAAACAGGAGGAGGGAGGGAGGGAGGAAGGAAGGAGGGAGGGGTCAGAGAGAAGATAAAAGTGAAAACATTGCTGTGGTTTCAAACGGCAGTGAAGTGTTGCCACGGGAACATTCCCTCCTTCAGTGTGGCTTTGATTAACGTCAGTGGGTCGCCCCGCCCCGTCCTGGCTTAGCTCCTCGGGTGGAGCCAGCCCCAGCCCCTCCCCAGAGCTCTGGATGAAGCAATGTCCGTCTTCCTCCCATTGGACATACATACACACACACACACAGAAGCATATCCCCCCACACACACACACACACAAACACGCACACCTTCCCTCTCTCCCCTGGGCATGAGCCGGGCCTCGCCACAACAATGCGTGGTCACGCCAGCTACTTCCTCTGTTGACGGTGTCAGAGCGGCCAGCCGAGAGGCCCCACTCTGGGAGGAGAGCCCGGGTAGCAGGAGGGCGTGGCAGGGAGACTGGCTCTCACACAACCACACTCCCTGCGGAATGGACCAATCGTGAGGGTTTCACCCTCACCCTCGCCTCCCCCCCCACCCTCCCCCACCTACGCGGCCAACCAGGCATCAGCAGCTCAGCAGCATGGCAAAGCGATGAGGTAAAGCAAATGTAGCAGCCAGCCAGACGCAGCCCAGTCAGAGCGCCAGTCAGAGCGCGGCGGGGGTCGTAGCATTTGCGAGGGTGACGGATTCCTCTCTCCTGTAAATACCCAGCCTTGCGGCTACCTTGTGGACACGCAGCACCATACTACCCCTACCTCCCAACCCCCCCCCCCCCCCCCCCCCCCCCCCCCCCCCCCCAGCCCCCGGCCTTACCCGTGCCCTCTTCTCAGCCTCCAGCCTCTGCATGATCATCATGGTGTCCACGTCCTCGTCGTCCTCCTCCTCCTCGTCCTCGTCGCTCTGCTTGGACTCCTGCAGGCGCTTCTGGAACTGCCACTCCAGCATCAGCTTCCTCAGGCGGTCGCTCTCCTCCGCCGTGCGCTCCGGCTTGGCCTGGACACACACACAAACACACAACCAGGGGTCAGGGTCGGCGAGCGCTGGGAGGAAACCACTTTGTGCATCTGTTAGGCGCTGGTCTACTCTGTGCCGTCTACTCTCCTCTATTGTGTGTCTACTCTAGAGCCCGACCGAGAAAGGATTTTTAAGGCCGATACCGATATTTGTTGATAAAAAAAGTCTGATATTCCGATATATCGGCCGATATATTTATATAAAACACACAGAAAAAAAACATCCAGAACTGCGTAACAAAACATAAACAGATTTCCCTAACACTCTGCCCGGCTCTGGCTGGATTAGCTGGTTGTAGGGTTTGTGGCGTTCTAAACACGAATGTTGCCAACAGGGATGTTGTAGAGTGCCCTCTGGTGGACAAACTATGCAACGCCAACACTCATAACATGGTTAAAGGGTATTTTATTAGTATAAAATATAATGAAAATAAATACATATTCATCAGCTATTACAAATGCATAATATCGGCGGATAATATCGGACCTCCGATATATCGGTCGGGCTTTAGTCTACTCTACTGTATATGCACTTTACTGGGAATCTACTCCTACCTGCAGATCCTGGATCTCCTTGTCCAGCAGGTCTACTATGTGGAGTTGCTGTTGTTTCTCCAGCTTCTCCCTGGCGTCTCTCTTCCAGGGGTCAGGTGACAGGCTGTCGCTGGACGACAGCTCCTCCTTGCTGTGGAGGGGGGCAGAGAGGAGAGGGGGGGGTCAGTCACCTGGCTGGCTCCCGAGTGCCATCCCAAACATCTCACAGAGAACACACAACCATCGCTAACACCACACTGCAAGGACAGCACGTCCTCTGCCGTCCGCTAACTGGAGCGGGCGTTCAGGGATTCAAACTAGCCACCCGGATGCCCCGCCAACTCTGGTTTGGTTCCGAACTCCGCCCACCTGATGGTGATGTACTGGAGGTCTCGTCTCTCAATGGTGCGAGGCTGCTGCTGGGGGAGGAGCTCCCTGATCACTGTGTCCTGGGGGGGGCCGGGAGCCACGGCCGTGCGGGGCAGGCTGGATACTTTTTCCGCCGGCCTGGGGGGCTGCGGGGGGAGGTAGGGCTGGGGCTGGGGAGGCAGGTACGGCTGGGGCTGGGGGGGTAGGTAGGCCTGTGGCATGGAGGGAGGCGGGGCTTGGTGCTGCGGCGGGGGCTGGCTGGCGGCAACGTTGTTGTTCAGGGGCACGGCGGGGTTGCGGATCTGGCCCAGCTTCCTCTCCTGCTCCCTCCTCTTCCTCTCCCTCTCGTCCTCCAGCCGGGCCTTCTCCTTCTCGTACCAGCGCTGCTGCTCCTCCCGCTTCCTGCGCTCGGCCGCCAGGGCCGCCTGGGAGGGGCCGGCGGATGGAGGCGGGGGCGGGGGGAGGTCGGGCTGGGCCTCGAAGTCCGGGTAGTGGACGGGGGGCGGAGGCGGCGGGGGAGGGGGCAGGTCGGAGCGAGAGGGCTGGGGGGCGGCGGGTCCGGGGTGTGGGGCGTTGGGGGTCTTCCAGCGGCCGGGGCCACTCTTGTGGTTGCCGGAGGTCTTGGAGGAGGAGGAGTAGTTAAGGTGCTCCTGGCTGGAGGTGGACGACTCCACTGACGACGACACCTGACCGTGGTTGCCGTGGTTCCCCCAGTGGTCGCCGCCCCCTCGCTGGAACTCAGCCTCTCTCTGGAACTCCGCCTCCCGCTGAATCTCTGCCTCCCGCTGGAACTCCGCCTCCCTCTGGAACTCTGCCTCCCTCTGGAACTCCGCCTCTCTCTGGAACTCCGCCTCCCTGTGGTGCTGCAGGTGCACCAGGTCCTCCGGCCTCAGCCCCCCTGGAGGGGGGTAGCCTCCCCCCTGCAGGTCCTCCTGAGACTGGGCCACTCGCTGGGGAGGGGAGGAGGAAGGAGCAGGACACACAAGCACAAAACATGCATTTAAAGTAGGGCTTTTTTTGTATTTTTTTGTAATTAATTGCACAATATGCTGTGATTTATCACAATTAATCGCATCTTCCCCAAGCTTGTTATCATCATGTAAAACACAATTAAATCAATGAACACAATTAAGTATATTTTAAATAGAACCTTTTATGACATCTCGTGAACTGTAAACAGTATCTCCTGGGAACTACAGAGTAGTCATTCCCATCAAATATATGCAGCAACTTTATAAACAACTAAGTGTGTAAGTGCACGTTGAATATTTATAGTTTAAACCCTGAAGGCTATCAAAAATACTGGATCAGCTTAGAACTTCAGGCAATGGTCCAAAAAAAGTAACGTAGATTGGCAAGGCCGTTCTGTAGCCTCGCTAGTAACGTCAATAATGCCCAGGTGTTTTGCTTTTATATGATAAACTGAAGACAAATTGCTTCTATGGTATTTTAATTCGACTTTGCAAATTGTACAGACCCCTTTTGTTTTGTCCAAATTTCCATCCGGATACTTTTTAAAAGTAACTTTCCTCCAAAAACTCCACCGTTGTGTTTCTCCATCATGCCAGGGTGACTTGGCTTCGGCACTCACAACAGGAAGTGGTTAAAACTGAGGCTTATAGTGTTTGTAATAGACGCAAAAAAGGTCTTCCATTAATAGCGCTAAATTATTTTTTATGCGTTAAAACATTTCAAATGAATTCCTAAGATTAACGCGTTAACCTTCCCCAGCCCTAATTTAAAGCACGGTGAACTAAACACAACCAAGCATCGAGTCATGCATGAATTCTGCTTTAATAGACATCAAGAACAGAGAAAGAAGAGCAACATAAGTCTTCAGAAGCCTTGAAGAGGACAACACTAGGACTCCAGACTCCTCTCTCCTCTGACCTGCATGGCCATGCTGTTGTTGAGGTGCTCCTCCATGGCCGCCGGGTGGCCCCTGTCGTCGGGGCCGTGCCAGTGCTGGCCTGGCCCGGGCCCCACGCGGTCCTGGCTCTTGGAGGCTGGGATGGTGAAGTACTCCCTGGGGTAGGTCTGGGTGGGGATGGGGTAGGCCTCTGCGCGAGGGGGGGAGGGCTCATCCTAGGATCGGGATGGGAGTTGGTTAGTGGGGGGGGTAGGGGGGGGGGGGATTGCAAATTATAATCCAAGGTTATAAATGCTTACAGCTGGAGAGTTTGCGTTCAACAGTGTGTGTTTGTCTCTCACAGAGGGAACAGTAATGTGCGTGCAATCAGGGCATGGATCAATCAATGGATTCTTCGAAATGTTGCTGATAGGGTAATAGTATGTATAGAATGTCAGTGACAGGCTAATAGTGTTACGTGGCTAGCAAGCTGATTAAGACGTTTTTAAGATAGAAATAATTTGAGGTAGCGGTTAGCGAGCTAATTAGATTGCATTATGCGTAGTTATGGGCTAATGAGAGCTAGCGGTTAGTGGCTCGCCAGCTGATTAGGATGTATTACTGGGAATAATGAGAGACAGGATAGCGTGACAGTGTTGCTGTGGCAATGTCAGGGATCCCCAGGAACATTCTGTCCTGTCCTGCTAAGTCCTCTGGACTGGCTGGTCTTTATAGAATGAGCAGACTAGCAGGCCTGCAAGTCCTGCCTATGGCAATCCAAGTAACATACTCTTATATCCAAGAAACACACTCTTCTATCCAAGAAACACACTCTTCAATCCAAGAAACACACTCTTCAATCCAAGAAACACACTCTTCAATCCAAGAAACACACTTTTCTATCCAAGAAACACACTCTTCAATCTAAGAAACACACTTTTCTATCCAAGAAACACACTCTTCAATTCAAGAAACACACTGTCAAAGTGAAACACACTACCACTAGCACTCTGGGTATGGGTATAGCTCAGTGGTTCGAGCATTTGACTGCAGATACCTTATGTATGTCCCATTGGATACAAGTGTCTAAATAACATCAGCTTCAGTGTCAGTATGTGATTCCAGCAGTACCACACTACCATAGGTGTCAGACAGAAGTGAGTGTATACAGGCTTGTATGTTGGTGCCATCTTCAGCCCTTAGACACACACACACACACACACACACACACACACATATGCAACACATTCCACACTGGGGTGATGTGGCGGCGGTTGCCGTGGTTACTCACATCGGCACAGAGGTTGCCGGTGGAGACGGAGGTGATCTTGGTCCCGGGGCCGCCGGGGTACACAGCCTTGCCAGCAGGACTCTGGCTCTGATCTGGAACACACACAGCATGGTGGGTAGGATGGGACAGTGTTGGGTAGGATAGAGAGGGTGTTGGGTATAATAGTTTTGGGTATGATAGAGAGAGTGTTGGGTATGATAGGCAGAGTGTTGGGTATGATAGAGTTGGGTATGATAGAGAGAGTGTTAGGTATGATAGAGAGTGTGTTGGGTATGATAAATAGTGTTGGGTATGATAGAGAGTGTTGGGTATGATTGGGAGTGTGTTGGGTATGATAGAGAGTGTGTTGGGTAGGATAGAGAGGGTGTTGGGTATGATAGAGAGGGTGTTGGGTATGATAGAGAGTGTTGGGTATGATAGAGAGTGTTGGGTATGATAGAGAGGATGTTGGGTACGATAGAGACGGTGTTGGGTATGATAGAGAGGGTGTTGGGTATGATAGAGTGTTGGGTATGATAGTGAGAGTGTTGGGTATGATAGAGAGGGTGTTGGGTATGATAAAGAGTGTTAGGTATGATAGAGAGAGTGTTGGGTATGATAGAGAGGGTGTTGGTTATGACAGAGAGTGTTGGGTATGATAGAGAGGGTGGTGGCTATGATAGAGAGTGTTGGGTATGATAGAGAGAGCGGAGAAGCTCACTTGCAACGTTGGGGCTGGAGCGGTGGTCCACCCGGTTCTTCAGCAGCCTCTCCTCGTTGGTCTTCTTTGGTTCAGGGTAGGAGTCCCAGCCCGCCTGGGGGCTCTCAGGGGAGCCGTTCTGGACAGAGTTGTTGTAGAGCTCGAAGCCCTCGCTCTTTGGTCTCAACTTCCCGTTCTTGTCACGACCTCGGTCCGAGGCTGGGGGACCAGGGGTCAGAGGTTGGAGTTAGGCTCTGGTAGAGTAGTCCAACACAGCTGCTGGGTTGTGTGGGTCACGGACTTTGGTGTGTATTGGTCACGTGACCGTCCATATTAATCCCAACCCCCCTGCCTCCCCTCCCCTCCCCCCCATGCATCTGGCCCTGTCCTCTCCTACCCTGGTGTGTCTCCTTACCCCTGGGCATCATAGGCGAGGGCTGGTTGAGCAGCGTGGCCAGGCCGTGGTAGATGGCACCCTGCTTGGCGACCTCCAGAGTCACCACCGAGCCTGTCCTCGTCATCAGCTCTGCCGCCCTGGTGGAGAGAGAGAGAGACAGAGAGAGAGAGAGAGAGAGAGAGAGAGGGTGATTAAAGGAACAGCGTCACAACATCATAGTTGTTTTTGCCTAGGCAGTGAGTACCAGCACTAGGGTTGGATACTCCATAGCCAGGCAAGTCCACTGCACCGCATCTCCCAGAACTCAAAGTCCACACAGGGAACATTGTGCTTGTTTCCAAAACGTTCTAAATAAGTGTGTTTGGAACCTAAAAGAGGTTTATACACATGTGCACGCATCCTCCCCCTTTCCCCTTTCCCGCTTCCCATTCCCCCCCCCCCCTCCTTTCTTTGCTGTCAGTGTAGCAGGAATTCTAAAGCTGGAACTAGACAGATGGTTGTGATTAGAATGGGCTGGAACACCCTTCCACTAACTGACCCCCCCTTCCCCCCACCCCTGTAAAAACACACACACACACACATTAGGAATCCTAACTCAGTGATGGGAGCCCAGTCACAGTGGTTAAACAGCAGCCCCTGTCCAGAAAAAACACACACACACAAAGTATGTGACTGGATGAACGAGTGTAAACCAGAGATGACCCTAAGTGGGTGTGGCTGGGCTTGACTTCCATGACTTTAACACTACAGGGGGAACATTTGGGGTGTTTGTGTGTGCGCATATGCGTGGGTGTAACTATTTATGTGTGTTCAAGTTGGTTTGCCATTCGCAACGCGCACAGTTACAATGGCCTGTGTTAGGGCTTCTGTTCGTGAGTGCACGTGTGTGTGATGGTTCCGTGTGTGTGATGGTTCCGTGTGTGTGATGGTTCCGTGTGTGTGATGGTTCCGTGTGTGTGCACGCGTAAAGGCGTGTGCGTGTATGAATACAGCTCCATTGGATCAGCATCGTACCCAATGTGTGCGTGTACTTGCGAGAGTCTGTATGGGCGTTTCATTCCAATTCCACACTGTCCCACAAAGAGCACGAGGACATTGTGCTAGGCCCAGCGGGCTAGGTAGCAGGCTAGGTGGTGGGCTGGGTAGCAGGCTAGGTGGTGGTCTGGGGTACTGGGCCTCTTACCTCTCCTGTGAGAGTCCAACGAGGCTCCTCCCATCCACACTAAGGAGCTGGTCCCCTGCTGCCAGACGGCCGTCCTACGCACACACACACACACACACACACACAGACAGACAGAGACAGACAGAGGGAACGAGAATTCATTGCAAAACACTGGGTGAGGCATAACAACAAATTTGAAGAAAACCCCATACACTCTAGATGACAGTACATAACGTGGGCTCTTTAAAGGCTTATCGCCTTTTGACATCGGCCCGTTTGTCATCCCAGTAAAGACACTTTAACCGGATTGTTCTTGGCATGGCGGCACAAAGCGGGTCATTGTAGCGAGCAACCACGTGATGTCACCGTGGTGTCACAGGGTCATGGTGACATCGCTCACCATGTCGGCTGCTCCACCCTTCACCACGGACTTGATGTAGATCCCCAGCTTCTCCTGGCCGGCACCCTGCAGGACCACACACAGACACAGTCATTATACAGTAGCGCATTAGTCAGACTGTGAACTGGGCTATGAGGCTGGAGACACTGCAGGCCGGCTAGCTGTCTGTGTCTGCACATCTGTCTGTTGTCTGGCCGCTGCTAGCCGGCCCTGGAGAACTGAAGCCTCCTTGTTTGCACCCAGACATGCGGCTTGCACACTTGCACTCGGGGCATTTGTCACGGTACCAGCGGCTAGCCTCGGAGGCGTCTGGAGAGGACCTGGGAGCTAAATGAGCCTACTGTCCGGGCCGCTGGTTGATCTGACGACAAACAGGAAACCAGCTGCTGAAAGGAGAGCGAGACCAGGGTCCACGTCACCCTCCGGCAGAGCCCAGTCCCGATGGGGTTTGGACTTTTACCCAGAAACACTGGGCCTTATCGAAGCATCCATCTAACACACACATCCAGTGCGCACACACAAACGCACACACGTCCATTAGTAATATTTGGTTAGGCTCAGGTGTGCTTGAGAGGACAAGAAGGGGGAGAACATGAGTGGGTTCGGGCAGACCTCCAGAGAGGTCCAGGGTCATACCACAGACGCACACAGCTTACAAGTGGAGTCTGGAATTAGACTGTCTCAGGCCAGAACAGACCAGTCTCTCATACAAAGAGAGAGAGAGAGAGAGACAGAGAGAGAGAGAGAGAGACAGAGAGAGACAGAGAGAGAGACAGAGTGAGAGTGAGAGAGCGAGCGAAAGACAGAGTTATAGAGGACAGAAATGAATTGAGAAAAAACCCTAAGAAAGAGTGAGCGAGAAGAGAGACGTCTGAACACCCCCCCCCCCACAACACAGCCCTCAACCCTGCACCAGCCTACCTGAACCCTTTACCAAACCCCTCACAACACACACATACACGTCAACATCGGGAGCAGGGATTGGCTGGACGCGCCAGTAAGCCACGCCTGTGTGTGCCGACGGTGGTTTCCAGTGACGCTGGCGGAACAGACGCCCTTCGCCCCTCTCAGCTGTGAAGCCTTCCTAGAACTACAACCACAGCACTTGCTCATCCCGCCACTACAACGACCACAATGCCCCATGGCGAATTCTCTGATGTTTAGCGACATTATGTGTGGACTGAGAGGCAGGACAAGGAGAAAGAGCGAGCCTGGGAGGGGGGGGGGGGGGCTGGGGAAGCCTAAGTAAGGGAGAGATGGAAAGAGTGAGGTGGAGGGAGAGAGTGAGGGACATATGGAGTGAGAAATGAGAGGGTGGAGAGAGATGGAGAGTAACAAAGAGCTGAAGAGAGGCATACAGAAAAAAAGGGAAAGATGGAAAGCTAGAGAGAGGGAGACAGAGAGAGACAGAGAGAGAGAGAGAGAGAGAGAGAGAGAGAGAGAGAGAGAGAGAGAGAGAGAGACAGAGAGAGAGAGAGAAAGAGAGGGAGAGAGAGAGAGATGGACAGAGAGGGGGGCGGATGGAGAGAGTACAGCAGCGGAAACAGAAACTCCCTGAGAAAAACACCGCCTTTCAGACGTCAGACAGAGAGATCTCTACTGCACTACCGACACACACAATCGCAAGGTCGGCGGTTCGATCCCTGACTCCTCCAGCCGGCCATGTGCCAGAGTATCCTTGAGCAAGACTCTGAACCCCAAGTTGCTCCCGATGGGCAGGCCAGCGTCTTGCACGGCCAGCGCTGTTTGTGTATGAGTGCGAGTATGAATGGATGAATGAGAAGCAAAAAAAAAAAGCTTTGAGTGCCGCTAAGGTAGAAAAGCGCTACATAAATGCAGTCCATATACACACACACACAATACAGTAGACTACACAAAAGACGCCGATAGATATGATATATTCCTCTTCCGACGAGGGATTCTCTGGGACAGTTACCTCACTGACAACCACGGTACCCAGGAACACCAACACACACCTGGGAAGACACGAGACGGGTCTCTCCTCTGCCTCAGGTCCGGAGCTCTCCCGTCCAGACTTCAACTGGAGTCTGTGTGTGTGTGTGTGTGTGGTGAAAGGAGTTGTCGTGCCGACTTCATCAAAATCACTCCTCCCAATGTCACCCGAGACTCTTGGCTTCCTGGACACAACGATCCTCGTCACTGCTTTGTGTGCGTGTGTGTGTATGTGTCACAGGTGAGCGAGGTGTAACGCAAGACGGTGGCAGTGATCCATTTGCCCTGAGCGATGCCACCGTGGCCGATACCACGACATCACATCAGGAAGCAGGGCTCCTGTCCCGCTTCCGACTTTGCTTCCTTAAGAATGAGTCACGGTGCCACCTCACTGCAAAGAGAAAGCTTCTCACACACGCGCACGCACACACGCACACCTTCCTGGCATGAATACATGACCCAGAGCAGATCTATAAAGGCGTGATAAACCTCCGCCGTGTGCGAAGCGGAGCAGGAGTCAGTGGAGGAGGAAGGGGGCCGGCGGGTTTCCTGACTGGAGCTTCCCTGCTCGTTCTGAGGGGTCGCTTCCAGAAGCGCTCTGGATGAACTGGGCCGGGTCAGGACTCGACGCGTACGAGACAATCGCACAGCACACCTCTGAGACACACACACACACTCACACACCACTCTACATTTGATCTCCGATGCAATGAAGAAGTGAGCAAAGCTGTAAAGTGTGTGTGTGTGTGTGTGGTGAGACTGTTTGAGGAGTCAATTACAGGGTGTTAGCAGCTGTAACAGGTCCTTTGAGGTCTTAACAGCAGACTTGGCGTACTGGCGCCCCCCACACATACACACACACTAAATGCAAGCAGACCAGAGAGACGCTGCTTCAGCTCTGCTGTGTCTCGGCTCCTGGGAACAGCAAACAAACATGCCTCGTCCGCCCCACCCTGTTTACTTCCTGCCCCAACAGGAAGTGCTCTGCGACCAAGCGCCGTGAGGAAATGGAGAGCAGAGACCGAGACCCTGCGAGGTCCAGAGAACCGTCTGCTCTGTTCCACTGACACTGTGTGTGTGTGCGCGCGCGTGTTAGTGTGTAAGGCACCCTCTGTGCTCCAGACACACTCTTTAGGGTGATTAACTATTTCTTCCTGTGCTAAACCAGGCACGGCCAGATAGTAGTGCTTTGTCTGTGCTTGAAGACTGGGTTAACACACACACCCCCCCCACACACACACACACCTACACGGCTAATCTAGGACCTCACACGTCTCCATGCCAGGCTGTGTGTCTTCTCCCAGTTCTTCTCCTGTTCTGCTGAGGGGGAACGTTCTGGTTTCTACAACAACATCTAGCAGAGCCTCGTCTGGTTCCCTCAGGGCTGGATCGGATATCTCCCACACAAGTGTGCATGCGCACGCGCAGACGCACGCGGGTGACAAATACCAGACACAAGTGACGAATTAGCATGTGGGCTCTTATTCGTTCTCACATGCACACTTGGTAACAAATCCCATGAATACATGGTTGCGATGCTGAGGATCAAAGCGTGTGATAGATATTTTCTCACTCGCCAAAGAGAGAGAGAGTGTGTGTGTGACATTTGGATGTCTCCTGGGAGTCTGAAGTCGACAGCTAAACACACCCATCGTCTCCTGGATTAAGTCCTTCAGCTCCTGTCCTCATCTCCACTAATACCTGTTGTCTGGGTCTGAGGCTGGGGGCCACGAAGCTGGAGACAGCACACACACACACACGGCTGCAGTAATGAAGTCATAAAAACGGTAGTTCACAGAGCTGCACAGGGGAGCTCTTTGGGTCTAACTAAAACCAGATGTGGCATGTCTCTGTCTCTGTCTGTTTCACACATACACACACACACACACACACACACACACACACAGCAGAGGAACAGTGTGTGACATGAGAACTTCATGTGACCTTTAATTGACATTCCTCTTAGACTACCTTGGTTGTGGATCTCACACACACAAAGAGACACACACACACACTGAGACAGACACTCCCACTGTTCCTTGTACAGTCGGGTCCTGCAGTCGCTTTCTCACGTACACCCACTGGAGCACACATCATCCATCGTGCTCAGTCGGAACAGGAACGATCACTATGTCAGACAGGCGTCATGGTCATGGTCCTCCATGCTGACAGCAGGTGACGGCTCTGTACCCAGCACTGACCTTACAGATCAGTCACACCAAGATGGCTGCTCACCTACGCACACACACACCTCAGGTTGTTGGAGGCTATGAAAGAAGAAATGCCTTTTGGAGTCAGTGCCAAGTATTCTCACACACTTTCTCTCTCACAAACAAATCACACTCTCTCACTATCTTTCTCTCTCCAACACACACACACACACACACACACACACACACACACACACTCACACACTGTCAGCACGGTGAGACAGCACATCCTCTCATTGTCTGTGGTCTCAGTGGGAGGTGAAGTGAGTTTTTGGATGACCACAGCTCTGTTCTCCAGTTAATGGTCACATTGTCCTGGCCAAGCTCTATTGTGTCATAACAACATGGACACAAACGCATCCACACAGGCATACACAAACACACACACACACAATAATAGTATTATCTAACCGTAATGAGATATGGGATAGAGTGTTGGAGTCGAACAGATCATTATTTTGTGGACATACAAAATACCTCAATCTCTTGTTGTCTGGTCCGTGGACCAGAGACAGGGGGGCGGAGGAGGATAGAGGTGTTAGTTAGTTCAGTTCGCTGGATCACCAGGTCCGGTTCTTCTCAGCTGGATCACCAGGTACGGCTTGCTAGAGCCAGGTGTGAACACAGGCAGGTCGGTGTTCTAGTAACCTCATTCGAGGTGGGGAGAGGAAGTCCAGGACAATACCAGTAGACTCTCCCGAGGAGCTGCAGAGGGCAGGATATCCCCTTGCTCGGAGGTATGCGTGTATGTGTGTGTGTGTAGATGTTTTTGTGAGCCTCCATTGGCTTTCGTCGGTCCCGGGAGTGTGTGCATAGCCTCACGGTCACTCGCCAGTGTAATCAAGAGCGCCCCTGAGACAGACACGCCGGCCTACCAGCTGAACAACCAGATAGCAGGTGCTCGTCCTCTGACTCACACGGGGCTACGCACACGGCAAAAAAAACAATGGCCGAGAATTCCGGTTTCCAACTGCCATTAAGCCGCCCATCCTCCTGCTGCACTACAAACACCTCCACCCTCTCCACTCCCAAACACACACACACACACACGGCCAGAAACAAGTCTTACCTCCAGGTCTTTCCTTCCCACTACAGAGAACCACATGTTGCAGACTGGTTGTCGCAACCCGGTTGTTCCTCAGGGCTGGCTGAAGCTAGGTAGTTGAAGTTCGGGGAGCTGGGAAACAGAGGTCCAGTAGGATGGAGGGGGGGAGCCAGCCAGACCCCCCTCACACCCCCTACACACACACACGCACGCGAAAGTCCTCCCACGGAGTTCCAATCCCAGTCATGCGGATGGGACCAGTCCGAAGGCGAGCCTAGGTCCTCTCTGCTACGTGCTACAGTGGCGTATGGTATATATCCAGACTCCTGCTGGGAAATACCATGTCTGCTCTGTTCTTATGTAACCTGCACGTTCGCGCTAGGCTAGGCTACGCTAGGCCAGGTCGCCAGCAATTAGGCAAACCTTCCAAAAAACGTGAATTTCGGCCGTAAGAGCTAACCTGTCATTACTCAGTCCTCTACTCTCTCGGCTTCTTCCTCTCGTTCCTTCACTGGTTTTGCCACTGTGCCTTCCCCTAGGCTTCCCTTCATACCCTCCCATTTCACCCTCTCCCCCTCCCACCCACCCTCCCTCTCCTACCTCTATCCTCCTCCGCCCCCTTGTCTCAGTCTGACACAAGCACACACCTCTGGATGGAAATAGCAGTAAAAACAGAGAGAGAGGGGGGGGGGGGCGGGGGGGGTTACGGACCCTTCAAACCCCACGACTCGATGCTTTTGAAAATAAACATTACAGGGAGGGAGGGAGGCCCCCCCCCCCCCCTTCCTCCCTTACTACACACACACGCCTCGACATGCCTCGACTGATCCCTGCACACACACACTACTTCATCTACTTCACACACACTCACACCTACACACCACACACACACAAACACACCACACACACTCACACCTACACACAAACACTCACACATCCTCCAAGTCTCGGCAGGCACACTGCCAGTCAAAACTCGCTGCGCTCAAAAGCTGCAGCTCAACTGCTAGCAGACTCGCAACCGTTCCCTAACCTTTACATTTTGCAGACGCTCTTATCCAGAGCGACAGTAAGTGCAGGGACGTTCCCCCGAGGCAAGTAGGGTGAATGACGTCATTTGGCATGTTTCAGGATTCGAACCGGCAACCTTCTGATTAATAGCCCGATTCCCTAACCGCTCAGCCATCTGACCCCTAACCTGGCTGCTGCTAGCTGGGGAGAGAAGCAGCCTGTGGCTACCAGCAGCAGGTCGAGCAGCAGCAACTGTACCCTGCTCCAGGGGCTCCAGAAACAGCCCAGCAATGCTCACAACCCTGGGAAGCCATGGTGGCAGAGAGCAACAATAGAGTTGCTGTGTTCCTTCCACACTGCGACAGGAAGACAGACAACCCAAGACAGGAAACCCTCAACCCTCGGCTGACTGGAGGAAGGAGGGAGAGAGGGAGAGAGGGAGAGAGGGGAATGGAGGGATGGAAACAGAGAGAGAGAGAGGGATAGAGAGCTGGAGGAGACGGGAGAGAGAGAGGCAATGTGCAAGGGATGGGATTTGCTTACGGCTCAGTTGCGACAGCCTTAACATCTCAGATAGAAATACTGACAGTCAAAGATGGCACCGCTATAAACACCGCTAAAAACAGCAACATATTCTGTATGTGTGTGTGAGTGAGGTGTTGACCTTAGACAGAATGGCTGAGCGGGCTCTGCCAAAAGTAAAACAAAACTTGACAACTACTTTACAAAATGCATGCGCCTGTCTCTCCCCCTCTCTCTTCCTTCTTCTCTCCCTCCCAGGGCCACGCCCGGCTGTGTGTGTATCCCCTCATTACCGAGGTTACTGCAGGGTAATACACACACACACACACACACACACAAAAACAGTCTCTCACATGAAAACATATACACAATTCCACCATCTATTACACACACACACAAACCAACCAGCCTCCGTCTCTCACACAAAAACAGATACACAACCCCAACACACACACACACACACACCAGTCTCCCTCTTTCCCACACCCCAACAAAACACCGACACAAACACGCAAAGACATCACGTCCTCCAGTCTCAGCGCCGCAAATCGGGTCTCCCTTTCGGGCGCAGCAAGTCGCAGAGGGCCCGGCGAGAACACGGTCCCCTCAGACAGACACACAGAGACAGACAGACAGACAACCTGAGACAGACAGACAGACAGACACACAGAGACAGACAGACACACAGAGACAGACAGACACACTGAGACAGACAGACACACTGAGACAGACAGACACACGAGGCTGAGGCACGACAGGAAGTGCTCCAGGAAGTAGGCGGGGGTCTTACCTTGGCCGCCACGATGCTCAGGCCCATGCCGTTGTGCTTCTTCAGGGTGACGGTCACCACCTCCGGCTCCTTCCTCATGGCCTGCAGGCGACAGGAGAGACAGAGAGGAGAGAACGGGGTGAGGAACGGGCGAGCGACGGGGTGCGTAGCGGGGCGCGGAGCGTTTCCAGGAGGAGGAAAGTTTCCAGAGGGTTCCGAGCGTTCTCCTGGCGGGGCGCTCCGACTCGCGAGGTGTCCGGGGGCAGACTGAGGCGGAGGGAGGGAGGGAAGAGAGAGAGAGAGGGAGGGAGGGATGGAGGGAGGGACGAGGAGCGGGGTCGTGTGTTGGGTGCGGGAGGAGGAGGGGGGGGGGGGGGGGGGGGGCGCAGAGACGAACGAGCGGTTGCTGGAGAGAAGTCAAGAATGAAAGCCACATGCGCCTTGCTCCACACACACACACACACACACTCAATGGGCTCATTTAAACACCAGCGACGGGCTGGCTGGCTCAGGAGGGTGAAAGGGTGGGAGGGGGAGGAGGGGTGGAGGGGATGGGGGTGTGTGGGTGGGTGGGTGGGTGAGTGAGACCAGGACTTCCCACACAAAAGAGGCACTCTGAAACAGCCCCTCTCCCTCCAAGACACCAAACACACTAACACAAACAAGCTCTCTCTCTGTCTCTCTGTTTGGTCTCTCCCTCTCTCTCCCTCACTCTCTCTCTCTCTGGTGCTCTCCTTCTTTCTCCCTGGTAACTCAAAGAACTATGCTACTACGCCACATGATTGACAGTGAGTGAAAGAGAAAGAAGGGAAACACACACACACACACACAGTGTTGAACCGGTCTGCCTGACTGCCAGTGCAGTGAAGTCACCAGGAGCCCGAGGGCAGGGCAGGGCCCCCGACACAGGGAGCCGGCCCGGAGTCGCCGGGGTGACGAGATGTGTCGACATCCGCTAAACGCTCTCTTCCATCTCCTGAGCGCCCCTCACCCCCCCCTGACCCTAACGACCCAGTGTTCTCCAGACGAGAACTTTCGTCTGCTGGCTGTGGAACAGCAGGGGGGCCGCTGGTGGAAGCTGGCAGCGGAGCGCTGGAGGAACACGACCGGTCGCAGCGCACCGACAGGGCAGTGAGGCGGGGGGGGGGGGATCGACGGGCGCTCAACGAGGGACTGTAAATCCCACTGTGTGCGTGTGCGTGTGTGTGTGTGTGGGGGGGGGGGGGGCAGGGGAGAGGCCTATCATTACTGTTCTCTGCTCACTAATCAGGCACTGCGGCGGAACTGGTGTTGATTAAACCCTGGAGAGGCTTTCCCACTCGCATGCAGAGAGACATTCATCAAGAACACAAACTGTAGCACACATCAGGAATTTGAAATATACAGTATAGTTTACGAGAACTGGAGCTGAAACCGCTCTTCTCATGATCAATAAAGACGTTATACAGAGAGAGAGAGAGAGAGAGAGAGAGAGAGAGAGAGAGAGAGAGAGAGAGAGAGAGAGAGAGAGACAGAGAGGGAGAGAAATAAAGAGTGAGACAAAAAGAGAGAGAAAGAAAGAAAAGACGAAGAAACAAAAGAAAAGAACGTGACTGAGAGAGAGAAACAAAAGCGAGAGACCTACCATGTCAGAGTTGTCGGCTGAGAAGTGGCTGTCACAGTCGGCTCCCTCAAAGTACACAGTCCAAGTGCCGGGGGAACGAGGGTGGGGAGTCAGGCGACAGAAGCCTGCACAACACACACACACGCGGTGGGGTCAAACAACTGCCTCGGTGGCAAACACAGTCAGTGGATACTCAGTGTCTCTCTCTCCCCCTACTGATAAACAGAGACACACAGCAGGTAAACAGTTCAGTGGCATCTGCAACCTCTCTACCTAACTATTACTGAATTCCTCAGTCCACACGTCACCTAGACCAACACTGCATCAACTATTGGCTGGCTTACAGGCTCGCAGACTGAGACAACCTACCCTGACACCCTATGAGAGTAACGTCAAACTAACCTCCCGTCATGACAGGTTCATCTGGAACTGTCACACCTGTGTCCACATATGTTATAATGTCCCAAACAAGTCAGGGACATCTGGTATCAGCTGACCTTGCGAGGGTTTGAAGCCACATCTGGCAAGATGAGGGCAGTGTTCATTTTGACAATAATCTTACATGTAGTTTAAAACAATAATAACTATGTTGCACTTACTGGAAATTGCAGCTGGTTATAATACTATTTAAGTCCATTTGTTTCATTCAAGTTTTTGATTTTGTTTGTGGTCCTCAGTTTAAACTTTAGTCTAACTTAAGCCTAGCCAATGTTTTAGTCGTCATTTCTCAGACAGTTTCAGATACTGTAATGGATTTTGCAGAAGGAAAGTTATTCAGGCAGTAAAAATTCCATGAAGTCTTGTCTTTACTCGTTTTCAATTTCGTTGTCAACTGCCATTTCAGTTGTCCTTACAAATGAGTCACACGATAAAAGTCATGAAGTGTTGAAAAGTCCTGAAGTATTGAAAAGTCATGAAGTGTTAACGCTGTGAGAGAGTCGGGCAGTGTGTGTGTGTGTGTGTGTGTGTGTACCTCTCTGGCAGAGCGGGTCCAGGAACTCTGGAAGCCGTTGGGGACGTGGCGCACCACGTCGCAGGAGTAGCCGTCCTCGGGCAGAAGAAAGGGCAGTTGCAGGTCGGGGGTCCTCCTCCAGCTGCACCTCCCGCCCGTCGCTGCGCGCCAGCTCATCTGCCGTGTTCTCCGCCACCCGCCACCACGTGGTCGATCAGCTCCTGGAGACGCACGTGGGGGCGTGCACGTATACACGGACACACAGAGAGAGAGAGAGAGAGAGAGAGAGAGGCGAGAGAGAGAGAGAGAGAGAGAGACACAGAGAGCAGAGAGAGAGAGAGAGGACGAGAGAGAGAGAGAGAGAGAGAGAGAGAGCCAGAGAGAGAGACAGAGAGAGACACAGAGAGAGAGAGAGAGAGAGAGAGAGAGAGAGAGAGCCAGAGAGAGAGACACAGAGAGAGAGACAGACGAGCAAGCGCCAATCAGAGATGAGATGGAGCATAAAGTCAAGTTGAATAATACTTCACAACTTTCATCCACACTAGACTCGTTGGCTGCTGAGTGTCCTTGAGAGTGTGTGTGTGTACCAGTGTTTGTGTGTGTGTGTGTGTGTCTCCGTACCGGGGGTATGTAGGGCTCGTCAGGAGCACAGTGGTAGTTGGTCATGAGGGCTTGGAGCTGCAGTGAGTTGAGCTTGAAGCAGGTATTGGGATGTTCTGCACGTCCTGCATGGAGTACTTATCCATGGTCAGCAGGGTGGTTGCCTGGGGGAACACGCGCACCACACACACACTAAACACCTCCACGAAAGCACAGCTCAAGCAAACTAACCAACCCCCCCCATCCCAAAATAGACACACAAAAAATAAACAAAAACTATTCAGCACATTACACAAACAACCTAACTCCAGGACACCCCAACCAGCCTTCAACCAGGCGGGTTCGGGCGCATTTGTTTCACCCCTCGGGTCGGGCCCTACGGGCTCCTACCTGCACGATGCGGCTGAGGTGGCAGTCCGCCGCCAGCTCCAGGCCCTGCTTCTCGGCCCAGGCCTCGATGTGGCTCAGCTGCTGCCGCAGGATGGCGCCCCAGTAAGTGCGAGCACAGGCCCGACTCGGCCTCCGTCACCAGCTTGATGAACAGCCACATGTTGACAAAGTGGAAGAGCTGCGAGAACAGCTGGATGGTGAGGGCCGCGTTGACGCGGGCAGCGGCGGCAGCAGCGACATGGCGCCCGTCAGGGTGTGGAGCACGTCCTCTGTTTGGGGGCGGGGGGGGGAGAGAAGGATGGGATTAATAACGTTGTGCTGTCCCCGGGGAAAGTGTCACGTCCACTAGGGGGCTCTCTCTACTCAAGGAGGGGCTGGGAGTGAGAGACGGAGACAGAGACAGAGAGACAGATACAGAGAGAGAGAGAGAGATGATACAAAGAGAGAGAGAGAGAGAGAGAGATACAGAGAGAGAGATACAGAGAGAGAGAGAGAGAGAGAGAGAGAGAGAGAGAGAGAGAGAGAGAGATACAGAGAGAGAGAGATACAGAGAGAGAGAGATACAGAGAGAGAGATGATACAGAGAGAGAGATACAGAGAGAGAGAGAGATGAGAGAGAGAGAGAGAGAGAGAGAGAGATACAGAGAGAGAGAGAGAGAGAGAGATACAGAGATACAGAGAGAGAGAGAGAGAGAGAGAGAGGAGAGAGAGAGGAGGAGAGAGAGAGAGAGAGAGAGAGATACAGAGAGAGAGATACAGAGAGAGAGATACAGAGAGAGAGATACAGAGAGAGAGAGAGAGAGAGAGGAGAGAGAGAGAGAGAGAGAAACAGAGAGAGAGAGAGATACAGAGATACAGAGAGAGAGAGAGAGAGAGAGAGAGAGAGAGAGAGAGAGACAGAGAGACAGAGAGACAGAGAGACAGAGAGACTGACCTATTTTGGGTCTCTGTGGGTTCTGCTCCTCGGGGTCATCTAGGAAGGCAGGCATGTAGTTGTTGAGGTCAGCCTGGAGACAGTGGACCAGGTACCTAAGAGAGCGAGAGAGAGAGAGAGCGAGGAGGAGCGAGAGATATACAAGCAGGTTTCAGTTCCCCATCCGCACACAGCCAGGACAGCGATAAATCACTGGGGTCCCACGGCGACTCAGAAGAGGCGGACAGGACCCACTCTGGCCTCAGGAAACCTCATCTCATGGAAACCCCAAGTCCCCCCGACTTCCTCTGAAAGGCAGGCCATTCCACACATCACCAGCCCCTTCCTGACAGTATTTCTCAAAACAACTTCATAAATTACAAAAGGTGCCAGTCATCTCTATCTACGGTACAAGCCTCCAGTCGACTCTCTCTCCGACAGCCTCTATTCCACTCTCTCTCGACAGCCTCTATTCCACTCTCTCTCTCGACAGGCCTCTATGCCACTCTCTCTCGACAGCCTCCAGTCCACTCTCTCTCGACAGCCTCTATTCCACTCTCTCTCTCGACAGCCTCTAGTCCACTCTCTCTCGACAGCCTCTAGTCCACTCTCTCTCGACAGCCTCTAGTCCCCTCTCTCTCGACAGCCTCTAGTCCACTCTCTCGACAGCCTCTATTCCACTCTCTCTCGACAGCCTCTAGTCCACTCTCTCTCGACAGCCTCCAGTCCACTCTCTCTCCTCTCTCTCTCTCACAACAGCCTCTAGTCCATTCTCTATAGCCTTTAGTCCACTCTCTCTCGACCGCCTCTAGTCCACTCTCTCTCCCTAAACAGCCTCTACTCCACACAGCCTCTTGAAGGCCGAGAAATAATGTGCCGTATCTTTCCTGGATAAGAGTTATGAGACAGAAGACCCATGTTTAGAGACAGGAACTTCACATTAAGTCCCTCCTCCACTTCATGTACAGGACCTGGGGGGGGATATCACTGGCTACTGTGTCCCAGAACATTAGAGAACATGTTGACCTCCCAGGAGTCAGGACAACACCACCACCAGCAGTTTGTTGTTGTTGTCGTTGTCGCTCCTTTTCAGTGACGTGGGAACACCATCACTCCTCTTATCTAAGTCTTTGAAGGACATGGCATCTTGGTGTTTTGCCCATCTCCTCATTTACCCTCCGGATTACGGTGAATGTTTGACTCAACGAAATCTCCTCTCTGCGTGTGTGTAGCCACTAAACCAGCTTCTGTTTCTGGTCTTCCCTCAGAGTCTAGTCTCCTCTCCACATGACCCTACATGGTCCACTGTACCCTACCCTACCATGCCACCCCCCCACCCCCCTGTATACCTTGTACGGGCTGCTAGCATTGTTGCAGACGTCCGGTAACAACACATTCTGTCTACGAATTCGACATTTCAACCCGGCTGCCAAAGTTAAGACAGCCACTCCACAGGAGAGCTTAGGGATCCGTGTTCAGACAGACACATTCTAAAAAAGGAGCTGCTCCGAGGCCTGGATGAGGTCTCGCCTATGGTGAAGGAGGTTATGCCAACAACAACAGCCCAGTTAGCCACAGGCTAAACGGGCCCGACACCCTTGTCGTCGTGCTACCGGGGGAGGGATAGGATAGAGTGGCAGCCCGTCCAGAGAACCCCAGCTGGGTTTGGAACGAGGACCTGACGTGAGGCTTTGGTAGGAGGACAAGGCCGGGGGTCAGGGGTCAAGGGGACCTACTTGAAGGCCATCTGTACGAGGTGCGCCAGGACGTCCTGGGCGTCCAGCGTGACGCGGCTCAGGTCCTTGTCCTGCTTGACGAAGTTGAGCAGCTCCGAGGCGTTGGCCATCCAGAAGGCCAGGGCCCCCGCAATGTTCTTCTGCTTCTGAAACACCCGAGCAGAGAGAGCGCGAAGGGGTCAGGGCAAGGGCGGGAGAGAGACGGAGAGGAGGGGGGGGGGGGGGGGGTGGAGGGTTGGGGAATGGGGGTCTTTGGTATAGGCAGTGACATGTAGATAAGAGTTGTAGCACCCCCCCCCCCCCCCCCCCCCACTCCTCCCATAACCAGACCCTGAGTTTCTACCAATAGCCTCTTTAAAAAAAGGCAGGAGCATCACTGACACCTCCGTGTAGACGGTCTTAGACAGCTGTCTTGACCGTCTCTAGAATGTTCCAGCCCAAACTGCTGCTGTTCAGCGGCAGGCAGGTTCGGGAAAGGTTCTAAGAATGGTCTGTGTTGTCCGTGGGACAGGATGTCCTGGTAAGCTGGCTTCTCTGCCACCTGGAAACAGACCTTCCAGTGACAGAACTGCCGGCTTCCAGAAACATCCGAGGCCATTTGCTCTAGAACCGAGTGTCTGGTCAGTAATGGGCGCTTTCCCCCTTTCACTCGAGAGAGAGGGAGGGAGGGATACACAAGGGCCGCTCGCACCGCCCCCTACGTCTCGAGGCTGGTCCCCCCCCCCCTGTGTATCCCAGGCCCGCACTCCCCCCCCCCCTCTGCAATGAACGAGCCAATGAAACCAACAAAAACTAAAATACCCCCCCCCCCCCTCTTCCCCCCGCCCTGTTGGAGGAGAACAGCCGCAGGACAGACGGAACGCATCCAAAAGAACTGAAGAAACACGGAAGACACTCATTAAATGATACGAACGCACAGACAGACGTACGGACGGACAAGACGGACGAAGGCAGCAACAGAGGGAAGCAGGGGGGGTCATCCATTTCTCATCCACACGGTTCGAGCGTTAAAGACACAGACTGGGTGACATGGTGCCAAGAATTAACATGGATGAAGGGGGGGGGGGGGGGGGGGGGGGGAGAGCCACAATTAAGAGCTTTGGTTGGTTGGTTGGGCAGGGCAGTGGGGCTTGTTTAGTACCAGGTTTCCAGGAAGCTGAATGAGGGTTATGTGTTGTTAGTTTGTTTGTTGGTGGTGGTTGTTGTTGTTTAGAGTCCAGCTGTGGGAGGAGGGATTGTTATGGTGGTTGGGTTTCTGTTATGGACAAAAGAAGCATGGAGGACCGAGCCAAGCTGACTGGACGCCGGGAGAGACAGAGAGAGGGAGCAGAACGAGTGAGGGGAGAGAGAGAGAGAGAGGCAGACAAGAGAGAGACAGAGAGAGAGACAGACAGAGAGACAGACAGAGAGACAGAGAGAGAGAGAGAGAGAGAGAGGAGAGAGAGAGACGGGTCCTACCTGGTCACCTTCAGGTATCTCCTGTATGGAGGGGGGGGGGGGAGGGGGGAGAGAGGGAGGTGGAGGGGAAACACATTTGACAGGACAGAGAGAGAGACTGTCAACAGCTACGGCATGGACACAGTACACACAGGTATGTAACACACACACAACCTTCTCTTTGGCTGCCTGAGGCTGAGAAGCAGCTGTGGGATGCAACAATGGAGGTGTAGAGGAGGTCTATAAGAGAGGAGGTCTATACGAGAGGAAGTCTATATGGGAGGTCTATACTGGCAGGAGGAGGTGTAGGGGTGTGGAAAAGGTCTATCTGGGAGGAGATGTATATAAGAGGAGGTTTAGAGGAAGTTTAAAGAGAGGAGGTGTAGAGGAGGTCTATATGAGTGGAGGGTTAGAGGAGGTATATATGACAGGAGGTGTAGAGGAGGTCTATATGACAGGAGGTTTAGAGGAGGTCTATATGACAGGAGGTTTAGAGGCTGGTCTATATGACAGGAGGTTTAGAGGAGAGTCTATATGACAGGAGGTTTAGAGGAGGTCGATTTGACAGGAGGTGTAGAGGATGTATATATGACAGGAGGTGTAGAGGAGGTCGATATGACACGAGATGTAGAGGAGGTCTATATGACAGGAGGTTTACGAGGAGGTCTATATGACAGGAGGTTTAGAGGAGGTCTATATGAGAGGAGGTGTAGAGGAGGTCTATATGACAGGAGGTGTAGAGGAGGTCTATATGACAGGAGGTTTAGAGGAGGTCTATATGACAGGAGGTGTAGAGGAGGTCTATATGACAGGAGGTTTAGAGGAGGTCGATATGACAGGAGGTTTAGAGGAGGTCTATATGACAGGAGGTGTAGAGGAGGTCTATATGACAGGAGGTGTAGAGGAGGTCTATATGACAGGAGGTGTAGAAGGAGGTCTATATGACAGGAGGTGTAGAGGAGGTCTATATGACAGGAGGTGTCGAGGAGGTCTATATGACAGGAGGTTTAGAGGAGGTCTATATGACAGGAGGTGTCGAGGAGGTCTATATGACAGGAGGTGTAGAGGAGGAGTGTTGACCCGGCGCTAGCCCGCTGGGCTCCTCCAGGACACACAGCTGAGCTCAGGGATTAATAAAGCCATGTTCCTCACCAGGGGCTTGAGATTGGGATTACTCCCAAATCATCTGAACCCAAATCCACATTTGAATGGATTTGATGATTTCTAATCCTGACTAAGACTCTGGGGTGTGTGCGCGCGCGCGAGCGCCTTAAGAGGCCGCTTTGGATGTTCTCTCTCTCCTCCGAGCACAGCTCCTGCCTGCCAGTCCCAGAGCTTGGCTAGACGGGAGCCTCCTAAGATGGTCAAATGGAGTCAATGGGTGAGAAAGGCATGTGTGGTGTGTTTTAAGTGTTGGCTGGCTGGCTGGCTGGCATTTGGAACAACACTCGTATATCCTCTTTTAAGACAGACAGACACAGACAGACATGCATGCAGACAGATAGACTCAGACAGACAGACGGACAGACAGGGTATGGTCAGGTCACTACTGCTACTAAAGCTTCAAAACCTCTAGTCAGAGGAAGACAAGTGTTTTGTGTGTGGTGGGGCTCAGTGATGAGGCTGCTGATTGGGGCAGGGGGGGTATGGGGGGGGGGGGGGGTTGGTCCTTGGTCACCTGTAATCTTAATGAGCTGAGGGGTTGAAAGGAAGGGAAGGAAGAAAAACAAGAAAAGAGGGCAAACACATTCCTTTCTGACACGAATGGGCCTATCGGGCGTAGCCAGACAGACGTCCAAACACATCCAGACAGGCAGACAGACACAGACACAGACATACAAGCAGACAGACGTCCAAACACACAGACAGACAGGCAGGGCAGTGAGGTGGAGAGCGCCGGGTGACTCACCTGAATGACTCCTTCCATCATGCTCACCATCTTGTTGACGATGGCAATGACCTTGTGCGCCCTCTCGGCCGGGCTGAGGTCGGGCCGGTGCTGCGAGGACAGCACGAAGCGACAGGTCATGTACAGCACGTAGGTGGGGGACAGCTTGAAGTGCACCGTGGAGCTGTTGGTGTAGTTGATGATGGCCGACAGGAAGGCATCCTCCGCTGTGGGACACACACACACACGCACACAGATGTTCTTATGCAATACAGGAATCGAGGTTGAACCTGTATTCGAGGAATTTTCCGTTGTTCTGGGTTTACGTGACAGTCGGTGTGTGTGTGTGTGGGCGTGCATATGTACGAGGGAGAGTAAGAGGTGTGTGTGTCTCCGATGGGCCTACAGACAACATTGTCCCCTACGATCTCTCTCTTCCTGGCTGCACGCCGGGGCTCCCTCCCAGTGCATTGTGGGACGGACGGGCGCGGGGATCAAAGGGTTTGTGGCGGGGGCTGGACAAACACATGAGCTCACCCTGGTCCTAAGACACCGCGGCGCACAGGCCGCAGAATCAACAAACATCCGTGTGTACCCGACCGCGTCGTGGAAGGCAGTTAGAATGGCTTAAACCAATAACCACGGAGGCCAGAGACGAGGAGAGGGGGAGAGGCTAGGCAGGAGGAGGGGAGGGGGAGAGGAGGAGGAAAGAAGAGGAGAGAAGAGGTGAGGGGAGAAGGAGATGGGGAGAACAGCAGGTAGAGGGGGAGATGAGGAGGAGAGGGGTAGAGAGAGAGAGAGAAAAAAAAAGAGTAAGAGGGAGAAAGAGTCACATCCAAACGGAAAGGGGGGAGGGGGATGGTGTGGGTGACAACATGTGACAGCGTGGGAAAGGGGGATGACCGAGGGAGAGGAGGAGAGCTGACCACTGCCCCCTGCTGTCCCAGTAGGGCACACTGAACCATGACTTCTGGGGAAGTTACAAACCAACACCGCAAAAAGACAGATGTTCCATTTGCTGAAACACCAATGCATTGTGGGACAGCAAGCCAACCCTAACCCTACCCACGTTTCTTTCCCGAACAATCTCTCTCTCCCGAGCTCGAGTGCGATATCGAACTGTCTCGCTATTGGATTGTCCCTGCGTGTGTGTGTGTGGTGTGTGTGTGTGTGTGTGTGTGTGTGAGTGAGTGAGTGAGTGAGTGAGTGAGTGAGACAGAGAGAGCACCAGAGAACACCAGCGAGAAGTGTTTTAAAAGACACCAGAGAAGGATAGTTAGTGTTTAAGACACAGAGTATTAAATAACAATGAGAGCATTTCAGAGATACCAGAGAGAGAGAGAGACCGTTTTAGAGGCACCAAATATAGAGAGAAAGATGGCGTTTTCAGAGAAAGAGAGTGTTTCAGAGACACCGGAGCCTCCCAACAGAGATGAGTCAGGTTGTGTGGGTACTTACAGTTGTCCCTGAACTCTATACTGGCAGGCAGCGTCAGTTCTGGACCCAGGCTGTCCTGCGACCTGTGAAGAGAGACCAGGACAATTGAGTGACTGAGTGTGTTTGTGTGTGCGCGTGTATGAGTGAGGTATTTACACGGCTCCCCCTCCATCAACACATATTCCCAGAGGCAGAGCCCTCGAAAACTAGTGCAGGGTGGTTGTGTGCGTGTGTGTGTCCCAGTACATTATTGGTAAGGGGATAAATCAGTATTCCATTTTCACACCCTGACAAAGCTAAAGGTCAATTTACACTGCATAGGACTGTGTCTCTTCTTTAGCTCTTTAGGTGTGTGTGTGTTAGAGGGAATGTGTCTTCTTTAGCATGTGTGTGTGTGGCGTGTGTTAGAGGGAGTGTGTCTTCTTTAGCATGTGTGTGGCGTGTGTTAGAGGGAGTTTGTCTTCTTTAGCATGTGTGTGTGTGTGGCGTGTGTTCGAGGGAATGTGTCTTCTTTAGCATGTGTGTGGTGTGTGTGTGTGTTAGAGGGAGTGTGTCTTCTTTAGCATGTGTGGTGTGTGTGTCTCTTCTTTAGCGTATGTGGTGTGTGTGTGTGTGTGAGAGGGAGTGTGTTCCTCACCTGCCATCCTGCTGCTCTCTGATCATGGGTTTGACCATGCCCCTCTCACTGCCATTGGTGCGCTCCATCTCCAGCTTCCCAGAGCTCTGCAACACACGCACACACACACACGGGATTGACACACTATTCTCACATTTCATAAACATGAAAGAAAGTGTGTGCGTGTGTATGTATGTATGTGTGTATGTATGTGTGTGTCTGTGCGCAGGGCCGTACCTTGCTGATGGGGAGGGCAGTGCCACTGTGGATGTCCCCCTGAGAATCGAAGGTTGTCTCAGGAACACTTCTGAGGAGAGAGAGAGAGAGAGAGAGAGAGAGAGAGAGAGAGAGAGAGAGAGAGAGAGAGAGAGAACAGAGAGAGAAACAGAGAGAGAAACAGAGAGAGAAACAGAGAGAGAAACAGAGAGAGAGAGAGAGATCAGCACAGTCAATCTCTGAGGGAGACGCTGTTATTCCATAAAACCACAATCCCCAAGTACAAACAGTTACACACTCATGTGGGCACATACACACACACACACTCCCTCCAACATGCATGTTGGAAGATAGATATAGCTGATAGAAATCCCCTCCCCTTAAGAGCCAGAAAACTAAACATATGCCAGCCTGTTCTATGCTCTAATTAAATACAGCAAACCACATTAGAGGCTACACGCAATGACAGGACCAGATTCACACAGCACGGTCCTCTGTGTGTGTGTGTGTGTGAGACAAAGAGTGAGTGAATGAGACGGAGCGATAGAGACCAAGATAGAGACAGAGAGAAGGATCAATGGTCATAAAGAGAGGCTTTGAGCTCAATCTGAGCAGGACATCCAAACAGCATCTCCCTGTTCATTATCGTCCTCTCTCACACACTCACACGCTCTCTCCCGCGCACACACACACGCTATACATTCCCATTCTACCTTGAGGCTAGCATGTGATCCTATAGACTTCACAGGCTGATGGTTATTGACTACTACATAAATAACCACTCACCCTGTCCATCAACCCTGAACAGTCAGCCAACAACCAACCCTCCCCCCATCCAGTCAGCCAGCTAGATAGACAACCAGACAGACATCCAGTCAGCAAACTAAACAGACATCAAGTCAGTCAGTCAGACAGACACCCAGACAGACATCCAGTCAGCCAGCTACATAGACAACCAGCCAGACAGACAATCAGTCAAACAGAGAGACATCCAGTCATCCTTCAACCCTTGACAGTCAAATCAGTGAATCTCCATCAGAACGCCTCCGTTTGCGGCAACACTTACCCACCATTCTCTTCCTATCTTTCTCCTCTCCTCAGCCTCCTTAGCCCATGTCTCTCCTCCTCACCCCCCCCCCCCCCCCCATTCTAATCCAGCCCAGCACCAACCTCGTTCTGTATGACCAGATTAAAGCTTGTCGGTTCCCCAGCCACAGTAACTGAGGGGCTGGAACTGTACATCCTTACTGGACAACACACAAGCACACACAGAAACACAAACACAATCTGGTCCATTTCCAAGTCCAGAGCCTCCCTTTCCCCAGGTCTCCAGGAGAACCTCCAAACCGAACCCCAGAGCAGTCCTACCTGGCCCAGCGTCGTGGAGGAGAGTCAGCCTGTAATGATCCTGTCTGGACCCGACCCTGGCTCTGCTCTGTTCTTTAGGCAGGAGACTGAGCAAAGTAGGCTACAGTGGTGGTGTGTCTGCGTGTGTGGGTGTGTGTGTGTGTGGATGTGTCAGCGCGACACACCCCAGCCCACACTGATCAGATTAGAGAGTTTGTCAGTCGCAGTAGTTGCCTGCCACTCTCATATCTTCCCCCCCCTTCTCTCTCTGTTTCTCTCTGTCTCTCTCTCTCTTCCCCCCCCCCCCCTCTCTCTCTCTCTCTCTCTCTCTTTCCCTCCCTCTTTCCCTCCCCCTCAGTCTCTCTCTCTCTCCCTCTCTCTTTCTTCCCTACCCCTATTCCCAGTTCAACCCTCCTAAACGACTCCCTTTCAGCTTCCTCACTGCTCTCCTCCTCCTGCTCTCCTTCACTTCCAGGCAGGCTAAATCCCTCTCGCTACGTTCTCCACCTCCACTCTGACCCAAACCAATCCCCACCCAGCCCAGATGGCTGATGGGAGTTGGGGCAGGCTCCCTCCTGTCTATGTGGCATGTGTGTTTCCACGGCAGCAACACGCGCTTGGCACTCCGTCACGAGTTACGGAGACGACACAGGATACGTCAATTATCAACACACACACACACACACAGGAATTATGGGGTTTCAACAGGTCTTCATTATAATACAGGACTCTTCCTGTCCTTTCCCTGAACCTGACCAGAAATAGGAAACCTTGTAAACTCAGCTCTTTGAGTGTGTGTGTGCGTGTCCACATCACTTCTATTTCCAAATGTCCCCTTCCTGGGGATTAATAAAGTGTTCTCCCATCATGGAGGACACCACTTTTCAAAAAGCCAGAAGTCGCCCCATGGAATGTGCGCACACACACACACACACAAGTACCCATTTTTAAGACCGACCAATAATTCTTCTCCCTCCTTCGTACACACAGACACACACACACACCACCTACCCAGACTTGTGGCGGCCCCTCATCATGGCCCCCGGCTCCCTCTTGGCCCCCGGGTCGTAGCTGGGGTCCACGAACTTGAAGACGTGGCCGGAGCCAAACTGCAGCGTGGCGCCGCTGCGCAGCACGGTGGTGTCGGCCACGCGCTGCCCGTCCACGTACGTCTCCGCCTCCAGGCTGTGGGGCGTCACGGTGACCAGGCCCTCGCTGTGCATCAGGTGACAGTGGTCGGGGAGGATGCCTGGACCAAACAACTGTGGGGAGGGGGGGGGGGGGGGGAGAATGTTTATTGGTCGAGAAGGTGATATCTATATGAGCCACGCTGGAGGGTTCAACGCAATACAACAGTGCGTGGCAGCGAGAGGCAGAACAATGGCATGATCATCTTCTGTCAGGATGGGAAAGGGACATTGTGTGTACACACACACACCTGTATGGAGCCGTCCTCTGTGTGGTCTGAGCCCACCTCCGTGAGGCTGTGCTGCAGACGGTACAGCTTTGGTTTGTCCCTGGAGTCCGACCCATCTACACGGAGAAACGAGCGAGTCAGTACACACACACACACACACACTTCATATCTACAGTACATAAAGGCTTCAACGTGTATTCTCAAGGGGGTCTGGCTAAGAATTGGAGGAGACTCATTAGTGACTGTGTGTTTTAGTAGAAGCAAAGCAGCATATTAGTTTAACAGAGTAGGAAGACCTGTCCTTGTTGTGGCTAGCTAACAGGAAGACCTGTCCTTGTTGTGGCTAGCTAACAGGAAGACCTGTCCTTGTTGTGGCTAGCTAACAGGAAGACCTATCCTTGTTGTGGCAAGCTAACAGGAAGACCTGTCCTTGTTGTGGCTAGTTAACACAAAGACCTGTCCTTGTTGTGGCTAGCTAACAGGAAGACCTGTCCTTGTTGTGGCTAGCTAACAGGAAGACATGTCCTTGTTGTGGCTAGCTAACAGGAAAAACCTGTCCTTGTTGTGGCTAGCTAACAGGAAGACCTGTCCTTGTTGTGGCTAGCTAACAGGAAGACCTGTCCTTGTTGTGGCTAGCTAACAGGTCGCCCTTCTGACTAAGAGAGGGGATCTGTTGTGAAGGTAGTATAAACCTTGCTAGACCACCTCTTAGATACAGCTCTGTACTAGGTCAGCCTGGTTCTGGAGAGGAGAAAAAAAGAGGAGAGAGAAGAAGAGAGGGAGAGAGAAGAAGAGATAGGAAGAGAAGAAGAGAGGAGAGAGAAGAAGAGAGAAGAGAGGAGAGAGAAGAAGAGAAGAGAGTTTGATTTTACCTTCGTGGTGCCGATAGGCGTAGTAGGCATAGTGATTCCCTCTCCCTAGGTGGGTAAGCACACATGCAGAAGAGGCCGCAGAGGACACACACACACACACACACACCATGCCAGAGGAAGGCAGGAGAGGAGATCACACACACACACACACATAGCAGAGGGTGAAAAATGCAGCAAGGAGAAAAGGCAGCACCCCTTCATTCCCCCGCCCCGAAGACTCAAACAAACACACACACATGCTATCCCAAAGCTTC